>NC_084828.1:164574480-164877510 GCF_033115175.1 Lepus europaeus | reverse complement strand
AAGATCCATGAAGACAGAGGAAATAAATAATATTTCATCTTTATATCTTCCACAGTATCCATTTATTTAACATTTCATTGTGTGTTATGCTTGCATAAGTATTCAGAAAGTATTTATTAAATTTAATTTGTTACTGGACATTAATTTGATACAGAAGTGAAATAATCAAATAAAAATACACTTTTGTATATGGAATCTATAAATCTCATTCATTAAGCTACTTCATAGGAAAAAGTTGAAAAGATAAATAGATTCAATAGACATTGGAAACATTAAATTGTTTTAGGAATATTCCACCTAGATTTTGAATAGTTATTACATTTCTGTGACTCAAATATTATCAGGATGTTAAGTATGAAATTATAGTGAAAAACCCTAAGGCTTACAAAACAGTTGCTATAACATTCTTATAAAAATATTATAAGAAAATAGTTAAGAAAATTTCTTGAGGAAAAACCAATGTGATACAGGTAAAATAAACTTTGATGAGATATCGAAACTAAAAAGTTGCTTTAAACCTGTGTCTGAGAATCTTTAAAAGTTATTAGTAGATATATGCCACCTAGTGGTAATACACATTAATATTTTCTGAAGAATTCAAAAAGCTAAGGCTTTATTTAATAAAAGAATTTTGAATTCTAGACTTATGCTCAACTGTGCATTGCATTTTAAAATTATTTTTTATTAAAGAAATGATGGGGGAGGTGCAGCATTGTGGCACAGTGGGTTAAGCTGCCACCTGCGACTCCAGCACCCTATATCAATATGAGCACCAGTTGCTCTGCTTCTCCTCCAGCACTTTTCTAATGAGCCTGGGAAATCAGCAGAAGATGGTCCAAGTACTCAGGGCCCTGCCACCCATGTGTGAGACTGGATGGAGTTCCAGGTTCTGACTTAGACCTGGCTCACATCTGGATGATGGAGCCATTAAGGGAGTAAATCAGAAAATGGAAGATCTTGTTCTCTCTGTCAGTCTAGCAAATAAATAAAAAATCTTTTCTTATATATAAAAGAAGTGATAAGTACAAATTCCCACAGTATAGACTGTCCCTTCCTTCTCAGCCCAACCACTATGTTCCCAAATGTGATAATTATTACATTTATTTTACAGTCCTCTAGAAATATTGCGGCATTTATGACAATTTATATGATTTACATAAATAATATATTTTTACAACTTTACTAATACTTAATACATGTTTTTAAAATTTTCTTCTAGATTGCTTATTTTTGTTAGATTTAACATTTTCTAGCCCCTCAGAATCTTCCGTTAAAGAAAAATGACAAAACTACTTGAATCTCTAAGAACACTGTATAAGCATAATACATAATACATAACAAGTAAAGGCTATAGTACATTATAAGAGGTGATAAGTACCACATAATAAAGGAAAAGTAAGAAGGATCAATCACAAGTGTTGAGAGGTGAGCAACAGAGTGATCTGGGTATCTTTTTAATGTTCTATCTTTTGTTGAGACATGCAGGAAAGTTTTATTTATCATAGATGTTAATTCTTATATTTACTTGAGAACAGAGTTTCAGAGGGCCATGCAGGCAGGCTATTAGTAGGCTTGGAGATAAGCATATCTAATACACAGTAGTTGCTCAAGAAGGACTTGCCAGATTTCTCAAACACCAACTTTTGGTACAGTAGATTGTCAGTCACTTTTTTACACTTTTTTGGTACACTACATTTTTGCCATTCATGATTTTTTTTTATAGAGAAGACGTGAAAGCAGTTGGAGAGTTAACCATTAGCTTAAAGGTAGAATATAAGTATATTCAAAAATCAACAAAGAAGCCTGGGTGGCTGAGTCTAAATGATGATGAGGGAGATTAACAGGGAATGACATCAGAAAATTAACAAGGCTCAGATCATGGAGGTCCTTGCAGCCCACTGAAGGGTCTTTGGCTATCAACTGAGTGAAATGGGAGCCACAGAAGAGCTTTTGGAATAAAACTTGATTTGGTTTAATGTTTTAAAACAATCATTTTTATAAGATTTATTTGAAAGTCAGAGTTACACAGTCGAGGGAGAGAAAAAGAGGGACAGATCTTCCATCAGCTGGTTCACTCCCAAGATGGTAGCAATGGCCAGGGCTGGCCTAGGCCGAAGCCACGAGCCAGGAGCTTCTTCCGGTCTCCCACATGGGTGACAGGGGCCCAAGTACTTGGACCATATTCCACTGCTTTTCCAGGCCATTAGCAGTGAGCAGAATCAGAAGTGGAGCAGCTGGGACATGAACTAGCACCCACATGGAATGCTAGGTCTAAGGTGGCAGCTTTACCTGCTATGCCACAGTGGTAGCTCCAAAACAATCATTCTTGCTGTTTTGATGATACACTGCACAGACACAAATGCTGACGCTGGATGACTGGCTGAGAGGCTATGGCAATAATCCAGGTGCAAATGATGATGATATGGAGCAGGATAGTAGCAGCCACTGTAGTGAAGTGTTAGGATTCTGGAGATAATTTGATGTTAGAGCACAAAGAATTTCCTGGTCAATTGAAAATTGGTAGTGAGAGAAAGAGAAGAAGACTCTAGGGCTTTTGGATTCAAAAAAGTGGAGTAGAATTTTCCATCTACAGAGATGGGGCAGCATGTCAAGAAAGTGATATTTGGGGGGTGATCAAGAGGTTCAGACATATTGAATTATCGCAACACCAAAAGGAGGACGTTTCTGACATCCAAGTGGAGGTATGGTACAGTACTTGGATAAGGAAATTCAGGAGAGAGAATTTTAGATTAAATTTAGGAATATCTCTCTCACACACACAATTTAAAGTTAAGAAATTAGAGGAGACACGCAAAGGAATGAGGAACTTGATGGCTGTATTCTCATATGTGTGGTAGGTATGTCTGATTACTTATTTGACAAATGCCTTAATGATGGACATTTAGGTTCTTTCTAATATTATGAAACTGGAGACAATGCTGCAATAAGAAAAATTTGTTCCACATACCATTTTTGTCATGAAAGAGTATACCAAAGGGTGAACTCTGAGATATCAAATTACCAGGTTTAATTTATATACATTTTGGGGCTGGCATTGTGGCTTATCAGGTTAAACTGCCACCTGCAATGCCAACATTTTATATGGGTGACAGCTCAGGTCTTGGCTAATCTATTTCCAGTCCAGCTCCCTGCTAATGTGCCTGGGAAAACAGCTAACAATTGACCAACTCCTTGGGCACTGTACCGACATGGGAGACTCAGAAGAAGCTCCTGGCTCCTGCTTCTGCTTGGCCCAGCTCCAGCTGTTGCAGCCACTTAGAGAGTAAACCAGCAGATGGAAGATCTCTGTTTCTCTACCTTTCTCCCTGTAACTCTGTCTTTCAAATGAATAAAATAAATCTTTTTAAAAAATTTATGTAGATTTTAAATTCTTTAAGCTACTCTGAAATCACCCTTTAATAAGGTTACAGTTCATGTTGCTACATACTGTATTTCCCTACATTCAGAGAATATTATGTTCCAAGCTTTCAGATCTCTGTCCATTTTTTCAAGGAAAAACTTTTTAATCATTTTCACTTACTAAATGAGTGATTATGATCAATTTTTCATATTTAAAAAAACATTAATATGGTATTTTCAGTAGAATGAGTGTTCAAGTCCCATGTTATGTACAGGCCCTCTTTTATTGATTTGTAAATATTTTTATTTATTAAAAGAGTTAGACTTTGCTATATGTGTGGCAAATATTTTCCTCTGTTTATAGTTTATCTTTTAGTTCCTTGAATTTTTGTTTTTGTTCATTTAAGTCTTTCTTACATAACTAATTTATATGTATATATGAGGTATAGTTCCAACTTTGTGTTTTTACCAAGTAGCTAATCATTTATAATCATACCACTTACTATACAATGTTTCTTTATTCTAATACAAACTTATTATTAACCAGTTATTAATCATTAATATTTCTAAGTACTTTTGAGTTTATTTTGGACTCTCCATTTGTTCTATCAATCTATCAAAATCTGCTTTCACTGTTGGAGCTTTAATATATTTCTTTGTTTATAGATTTATTTATTTATTTGAAAGGCAGAGTTATAGAGAAGCAGAGGCAGAGAGAGGGAGAGAGAGGTCTTCCATCTGCTGGTTCATTCCCCAAATGACTGTAACAGCCGGAGCTGCACCAGTCGAAAGCCAGGAGCCAGGATCTTCTTCCAGGGATACCACGTGGGTGCAGGGGCCCAAGAATTTAGGTCAACTTCTACTTTTTCCCAGGCCACAGCAGAGGGCTCTATAGGAAGTAGAGCAGCCAGGACTCGAACTGGTGTCAATATGGGATGCTGGCACTGCAGCCAGTGGCCTTACCTGCTAAGCCACAGTGCCGGCCCTCTTTAACTTCTTCTTCTTCTTTTTTTTTTTTTTTTTTTTTTGACAGGCAGAGTTAGACAGTGAGAGAGACAGAGAGAAAGGTCTTCCTTCCATTCGTTCACCCCCCCCCCCCCCAAATAGCCGCTATGGCTGGCGCGCTGCGCTGATCAATAGCCAGGAACCAGGTACTTCCTCCTGGTCTCCCATGTGGGTGCAGGGGCCCACATCCTCCACTGCCTTCCCGGGCCACAGCAGAGAGCTGGACTGGAAGAGGAGCAACCAGGACTAGAACCTGGTGCCCATATGGGATGCTGGCGCTGCAGGCGGAGGATTAACCAAGTGAGCCACGGTGCCGGTCCCATCTTTAACTTCTTTAACAACATATTCAGTCAAATGAGTTCATATGATTTTCAAGACACATTGAAGTGATTCACATTTATTTAATTGAAATATTCTGCTGAAGCTACAAAAAGTATTTGTAATCATCTTCACAGTTAAGTTCTTTGAGACATTGTCACTATCTTTCCATTGGAACCTGCTAAGAAAAGTCCTGTAGTTTGAGAAGAAAGAAGCAAGACTCAGTATCTCACTAAACAGTAACGTCATTCCATGTACTAATTACAAGGATAAAGTTTGTGCAGGATGAATGAACAGCACGCTTGAATGAATTATAGTAATAACATCATGATTAAATTCAATTTTAAAATAAAATGATACTTAATGAAATACTGGGAATGTTAAATGTGAAAGTTTACATTTTAGAAACAAAGTTAAACCAAGGAAATAATGTTGTTTTATAAGTAACCCCACAGGAGGCAAAAACTATCTTGTTTAAAAAAAGAAATACGTCTTTTGAGAACATGAAAACTTTTCATTTACCTCTCAAGCCAGAAGTTAAATAGATAATTGAGTTCAGATTTAACAAAAGATTATTCAAAGTCAAGTATCTTTAAAAATATGACTTGAATTAAACATAACGTAACTGCCATTCAAGCTCTCTTTCAACTGGAACCTAGATGTTTCTCAACCCTTGGTTAAAATCTACAACAAGGCCTGTGACTTCTCTGGTAATTCAAATAATAAAATGACCTCTGATTACTTTTAATTCCCCAAAAGTCAAACACTAAATTGTCAGTTCGCATGTAAGGACAAAACTGGAAACTTCATGTGAGTGAAGCAGATGGGCTCAAGTAAGAGGGGGCACACACTTCAGCTGCCAGGGGCTCTCCTGGTCCTTGCCCTGCTTCTCCTCTCTCCCCATCTGCTGGGTCCTCTGGGGTTAGAGTGAAATGAAGGAACAAAAGAGAAACTGCAGAAAATGTTTTTATTTTTTTACTATTGTGGCAATCTTGGGTTAGTGCTTTCTGAACTTGAAGTATTTATTATTACTATTATTATTATTATTATTATTATTATTATGGAGTGCTTTGTGGATTTTTAAGAAAATCTTGTTTCCCATTTGGGAACATCTGACTCAAACTCCCTTCACAGAGGCAATGGTTTTCTTTTAGCTGATTGCTTTCAACCCATATATCATGCATTTTTCTGCATCTTTCTCCCAAGGTTGCATGAGAGCCAGAAAACCTTCCTGAGGGGAATCTCTTTTAAAGCAACCCCTGACTCTTTCCCCATAATGTGTGTCTTGATGTCCCCAAAAACTATGGGAAGGCTGGCCACAAATCTCTTCAGTTGTGAAACTGTCTCAAAGGAAAGCTGAACACCACTAGGCCACATTACTCCAAATCCAAGAACCCATGCATCAGGCATTCAGAAAACCTCTGTGTTAAACATGAGGCAAAGGAAAACGACCCTCTTTCCTTTGCTCAAGATGGGGAGGAGAAGCATGGGGACAAAACCTCAGTACACCGCCCTTTGCTCCCAAGAAAATTCTGTATGTTCAACATCCAAACTTTTATGTCCTTACATAAATTGGGCTAAGGAGTGCCAGGTCACTTTTGGCACCTCCTTTGTAAGTCCTGCATAAATACTCTTGTGCCTCACTTTGTAATGTGAAAATAAGTATTTTTGTCCTGAGCTTGGAGTCCTAAAGATAATGAATGTCCTTTCATCAAAACCTTGGTATACCTAATAATCTTAGAACTTTCAAATTAGCTAATCTTTCATACCCAAACAAAACATAGACAAGCTTTAAAACATGCTTGTTTTTAAAAGGACAGTTTTAAGGCAACTCTTTTGTAAGCTTTCAGAGACTAAAACTTATAAGGTCAAGTTTTAAGAATAGTGCCTTCAGATGAGACTATAGAAAGAGGTGCATACCCTGATCTTCAAATTCTAGTAAATTCTGTGGTCCTGAGAAAGGATATCATGCCCATTATTCTGTCTATATTCCTTTGGCAACTAGAATTTTCTTAATCAGTTTTACTAAAGTTTAGGGTAGAGAGGAAAAAAGCAATCATCACAGAAAGAGAAGGAAGACATTTAGTCTAAACTTCTGTAAATTTATGAGCATAAATTAGATGATTCCTGATGGATGAATAAACATGGAAATGTTTGGAGTAAGGATGAGATTTGAGACTAAACAGATGGCTAGACAGTGGAAGATAATGTTCTATGTGTGAGAAAATTCCTAGCTATACTTAAAATTGAAAAGTTTGTATACAAATGTCCTATGTGATCTTGTTTCAATCAGGTATTATTAGCCAACTGAAAGCCTTAATATCATTTTTCCATTTCCCAGGGTTTGATAGGAAATATGTTTCTTCTCAGTAACTTCTGACTCACTGACTGAGGTCTGTATGCCCTGCATACTAATATTGAGTAGTAAATTCAAAGAACAGAATATGCATGTATTTGTCCACCTAGTAACATCAGTGGGGAAAAATCTGCATTCTGGAAGAAATCATGCTTTCGGTTATCTTGTATTATAAGTTACTTTTCCTCCCTTTCATAATTAATCAACAGATACAGCTTCAAATGGTAGCAGAATAAGTCCTACTCCTCAAACTTGAATGTAGAAGCAATGTCACAGTATCTTATGCTTACCTTTTGCTAAGTTAAATTGAATGTATGCTAGGTCTCATCCAAGCAGGATGATAAGAAATTTGATTTCAGCCATTTTGGGGACACCCTAGGCTTGCTTATATAAATTGAAAAGGCACATATGGTACTTGAAGACTGAGGGTAGATCCTTACTCTTAAGCCCATTGTGGTTATATGAATAATATTTTGTTTAGGTCCCTTGAAATCAGGAAGCCCAACAACAACTTTGCCACACGTGGACAGAGAGCCCTTTCAGAGACCCAGAGCCTTTATGGCTTGGGTTCAAGCTCTCTGGGTGCACCACTGTGCTATTGTTGTCTGAGGCCCTGCCACTTGTCAGAGCACTGACAAAACAAATTCAGTCCTCTTCCAAATCTGAGAGACTATCTGCTCTGCCTTGCCATGCCTGCGTCTCCTTCTTGGATCAGGAAACCAGGCAAGCCCTGCCTTTAACTCCATAGTAGAAAATTCTGCTCGAGACATGGGAATATAAGAGGTCTGACTGCTTTTAGAATAAAAGAGAGGGCAAATGCAAATAAAACAAGAACTATTCACTGTCAACTATTAATATTTGGTTAGCTATAGGAAGGAAGAGCCCTAACTATGAGTATTAAAGTGGATAGGGCAGTGGTAGTCTTTCCACCCCATGGTTCCTCCCACCTGCATTCTGTCTATGGTTCTTCCCTATTTTTTCTTCAAAGCACTTACATAGAACTGAGACATTATATCTTTTTATTTAGTTGTTTACTATATGTCTTATTCCACTAATTTAAGTCTAATAAGGTTGAATATTTTTGTTCATTACTAAAGCCTAGAAGAGTCTCAAATAATAGCAGCTCAGTAAATATTTATTGAGTTTTATAAATAGACAAACTTTGTTTACGGTGGCATGGGTAAAGGAAACTGGAAAGGAAAATAGAAGGCTGATAATTTTTAATCCTGAATTGCGTGATTATCACTTACAAAGGAAAAATTAATAGAAACATTGTGACTATCTAGTGACATTAATTCTTAAAGATTTATTTATTAGAAAGGCAGAGCAAACAGAAAGAGGGGAAAAAAAAGAAAGAGATGTAGAGAGATAGAGACTTCAAATATGGATCATTATTATCAATTATTTTTATATAACATGTCTTTAAAAACATATGGATATGTCATACATGTCAAAAACCTAAAGAAATACAAAGTGATTATTCTTTGGTATGCATCTCCATTAAATGTTTGAGGACCAATACTACTAGCCACTATAAAGTGTCCTGACTGGAGATTTATGTCAATTGCACAATGTCATACTTTATCCTTTTTAGTATTTGTTGTTGTTGTTCTAGTACTAGTGGTTGAACTCTGTAATTAACACACAATTATTCTTAGGTGTTTAAATTTTAACTGAAAAGTGATCCCTGTTAAATTTAACAGTGGAAAAAGAGAGGGAGGAGATGTACAATTTGGGACAAGCTCAATCGGACTTGCTGCAAATGGTGGAGTTAGAAATGTGCCAGGGGATTCCAATACAATCCCATCAAGGTGGCATGTACCAATGCCATCTCACTAGTCCAAGTGATCAATTTCAGCTCACAATTGATGGCTCTGATAGGTCTAAGAGTCAAAGGGATCACACAAACAAGACAAATGTCTGCTAATACTAACTGATAGAATCAAAAAGGGAGAGAAAGATCCAGCATGGGAAGTGGGATACACAGCAGACTCATAGAATGGCAGATGTCCTAAACAACACTCTGGCCTCAGAATCAGCCCTTAAGGCATTCGGATCTGGCTGAAGAGCCCATGAGAGTATTGTAGGCATGGAAAGCCAAGATACCATGGAAAAGAAAAAAAAGAAGAAGACCTAAATGAAAGATCTCTGTTAGTGAGATCCCAGTGGAAAGAACGGGCCGTCAAAGAAGGAGGTACCTTTCTCTGAAGGGAGGAGAGAACTTCCACTTTGACTATGACCCTGTCAGAATAAGATCAAAGGCAGCGAACTCTAAAGGCTTACATAGCCCTGACAACTCATGACTAGAGCCTAGGGAGATTACTGACGCCATGAACAGGAGTGTCAAATTGTTAAGTCAGCAACAGGAGTCACTGTGTACTTACACCCCATTTGGGATCTGTCCTTAATGTGTTGTCTAATGTGCAGTGATGCTATAACTAGTACTGAAACAGTATTTTTATACTTTGTGTTTCTGTGTGGGTACAAACTGATGAGGTCTTTACTAATTATATACTGAATTGATCTTCTGTATATAAAGATAATTGGAAATGAGAAAAACAACCTGGTGTTAAATTGGAAATGGCATAGAAAATTAATTAATTTTTAAAAAATATTATGTAGGATCTCTGTCTTTAATGTGCTGTACACTGTTATTTAATGCTATAACTAGTACTCCAACGGTAGTTTTTTCACTTTGTGTTGCTATATGGAGGAAACTGTTGAAATCTTTACCTAATATATACTAAACTGATCTTCTGTATATAAAGAGAATTGAAAATGAATCTTGATGTGAATGGAAGGGGAGAGGGAGCGGGAAAGGGGAGGGTTGCGGGCGGGAGGGAAGTTATGGGGGGGGAGCCATTGTAACCCATAAGCTGTACTTTGGAAATTTATATTCATTAAATAAAAGTTTAATAAATGAAAAAAAAATGCTAGCATTCATACATTCAAAGTTGCAGTGTAGTTCACAGACTCTATGTATTGTACTGATGCATTGTTCTATTTACTATCATGCCAAACCCATTGCTCTTTTCCTCTGTTGGGCCAGTCGTTTTCACTTAAAGCAATTCAGTAGAAAGTTAATCACAAGGCTATCTTGTCTTCCTTAAATTGGATTTCTGCAACAGCAACCAGTAATCTAGACAGTAAGAACAGCCCGGCTCCTTTGATGCAAACTAGTAGATAGTCACATCACACCTATGTGCATCATTGAAGCTAGAGCTATAGTCTCCTTGGCATGCTATTAATACTTGCCTTCCTTTCTGACTGTCAAATATGGCTCACATAATCACCTCTGGATTACTTAGACATCTTATTCAAATTATTAAATAGTTGAAGCAAATATAGGTTTTAAAATCTAATTATCTCATTGCTTACTCTGCTTAAGTTTCATATAATTCAAATAGGAATTTGGCTTGCTATAACTCAGCAGGACTTCAAGATCAAAACAAACCTATGCTTGTCAATATCCATGCCACTAGGCCGGCGCCATGGCTCAACAGGCTAATCCTCCGCCTTGCGGCGCTGGCACACCGGGTTCTAGTCCTGGTCGCACGCCGGATTCTGTCCCGGTTGCCCCTCTTCCAGGCCAGCTCTCTGCTGTGGCCCGGGAGTGCAGTGGAGGATGGCCCAAGTGGTTGGGTCCTGCACCCCATGGGAGACCAGGAGAAGCTCCTGGCTCCTGCCTTCGGAACAGCGCAGTGTGCCAGCCGCAGCGGCCATTGGAGGGTGAACCAACGGTAAAGGAAGACCTTTCTCTCTGTCTCTCTCTCTCTCACTGTCTACTCCGCCTGTCAAAAAGTAAAAAAAAAAAAAAATCCATGCCACTGGAAAGTGTGAACCACTAAAAGATCTCTCTCTCTCTCTAACACACACACACACACACACACACAGTCTAGCTCTGTTTGATGTGATGCTTTATATTAGACTAAGATATAATATCAAAAATGTAATGAGCACTAGAAGAGAAATTAGTTAAAAATGAAAAAAATAAGAAAATTTGGGAGTCAAATCTTTACAGTGTAATTTAGCTAAAAATATTCAAGTTACTTAGGGGCCAAATTCCAGAGTGGGTACTTCCTGCAACATTAGGTGTAGGTGGTTGAGTAGGACAATAAGCAGTTTAAGGGGGTCGGCGCCATGGCTCACTAGGCTAATCCTCCGCCTGTGGCGCTGGCACACCGGGTATTAGTCCCAGTTGGGGCACTGGATTCTGTCCCGGTTGCTCCTCTTGCAGTCTAGCTCTCTGCTGTGGCCCGGGAGGGCAGCGGAGGATGGCCCAAGTGCTTGGGTCCCTGCACCCGCATGGGAGACCAAGAGGAAGTACCCAGCTCCTGGCTTCGGATCGGCGCAGCACCAGCCATAGCAGTCATTAGGGGAGTGAACCAATGGAAGGAAGACCTTTCTCTCTCTCACTGTCTATAACTCTCTGTCTCTCTCTCTCACTGTCTAACTCTGCCTGGCAAAAATAAATAAATAAATAAGCAGTTTAAGACAAAATGACTCTCATAGACAAATCATAAAAAGCATCAGGTACTGAATAAGCTTTTTATTAGTTTAGACTGTAACGTACACTTATGACATATTTGGAATACTAAGCTCTTTTCCTATCAAGATGGAACAGGTAACTGCTACAAGCTGTGACTTTTTAAAAATAAGTCTTAGTATGACATTTTAGGTCAGTCCATTATCTGGAATGATATCTTTTATAAAACAATTTCTATATCATCAATACAAAGGTCATTTAGCATGATGGACCTAAAAGCAGATTTTAATAAGAAAAAGAGAGAAGTGGCAGTGTTGTGTCATTTCTCATATTAATGCCAGTTTGAATCCTAGCTGCTCTACTTCTTATCCAGCTCTCTGCTAATGCACCTAGGAAAGCAGCACCAGATGGCCCAGGTGGTTGGGCCACTGCCACCCATGTTGAAGACCAGCATGGAGATCCAGGTTCCTGGCTTTGGGCTGGTACAGCCCCAGCCATTGCAACCATTCGGGGAGTGAATCAGCAGATAGCAGATTTTCTATCTCTGTCTTTCAAATGAATGAATGAATGAATGAATAAATAAATAGATTTTAAGAGAGAGAATTTCAGCTTGAGGCACCACTGAAAGAAGAAACATGATTTCCCTGGCTTAAAGACCACCAACTGAAATACATTCATATATTTGTATTTCACAAAATAAGTTCAATAAACATAATACACAGTTACAGAAATATTTTCTTTAGCTAATTCCAATAAACACCAATATAGGTATTGATGGAGAGATCATCTGCTATATAATAGTTTTTGAGATTCATAAAGGAGGCCATAAGCAACCTGATTAAAAATGTAGATTCTCAGAATTCTCCCTAGTAAGTAAACTTAAGAATACATAGTTTTGAGGAGCGGCAAGATGGCGGAATAGGAAGGGAGCACACTATTAGTCCGGGAGAGAGACAGGTTAATAAAAGTGGAGATACTGCAGGGTCAAGGAAGAGTAGGGGAAGAAACAGCAGAGGAAACTCTTCTGGAACTAGTGATTCACAGTGGACCTGTGTGGAGAGCGTGGGAGCCCAAGTTCGGGACACCAGCGGCAGACTCAACACACCAGCGCTGGAACACGAGGTGAGCCGAACCTCAATAGCCCGAGACACCAGCGGGCAAGCGGAAAGAGGAAACTAGAGGGAACGAGGCTTGAAACTCCATGGGGAAAAGTTCACTAGGCTAACTAGAAGAGAGAGAGGAAAAAAAAAAGTGACCGATTCGGACACGAGTTTCTCTCTCTCTGCTCACCCCTCAAAGGCGAGCAAGACAAAGAGCAGGCACCATTTTGGACATACGTCATAAGCAGGGCGACCTCAGGTCTGCACTGGCCCTGAGCCGAGCAGAAAAACCTGACTCTGGGGGGAGGGGTGAAATAACAGGAGATTAGGATCTAACTTGGCAACCCAGTGGGAGACTGCAGGAGAATTGGAGCCCACGCTGAGGGCAGCAGAGATTCCCTGTGTGGTCCTTGGGAAAGAGCTTCCAATCTCTGGCTCCTGTGGGTATATCATTCACCTGCTAACTACCTCCAATTCCGCTCAGCTGTGTGGAATTACTTCCCTTTTAAATCAAAAAAAGAAAGAAAGAGAGATTTACCACACCTAACCTGGGAGTGTCATCTTTGACACACCCTCAACCATGAGGAACCAAACACAGCTCTCAGTCCACACTCATCTCAAGCCTCTAAGGCTCCATCAAAAGCAGACAGTCCACTTAACCTAGAGCCATAGTATAACAAAAAACACCCCAGTGAAGAAACCAAATATCTCCAACAAATGCAAAAACCGAGGTAACAAGAACAAGGAAGACACTATGATGCCCCCAAATGAAAAAGACACCCCGGCAGGCGCCGTGGCTCAACAGGCTAATCCTCCACCTTGCGGCGCCGGCACACTGGGTTCTAGTCCCGGTCGGGGCACCGATCCTGTCCCGGTTGCCCCTCTTCCAGGCCAGCTCTCTGCTGTGGCCAGGGAGTGCAGTGGAGGATGGCCCAAGTGTTTGGGCTCTGCACCCCATGGGAGACCAGGATAAGCACCTGGCTCCTGCCATCAGATCAGCGCGCTGCGCCGGCCGCAGCGCGCTACCGCGGTGGCCATTGGAGGGTGAACCAACGGCAAAAGGAAGACCTTTCTCTCTGTCTCTCTCTCACTGTCCACTCTGCCTGTCAAAAATAAAAAAAATAATAAAAAGAAAAAAAAAGAAAAAGACACCCCAATTCAAGATTATGAAGATGATGAGATAGAAGAAATGCAAGAAGCGGATCTCAAAAAATTGATAAGAACATTAAGAAGTTCTCAAAAACAAATTCTTGAACTACAGAAATCCTTAATGGACAAGATAGAAAATCTCTCTCGTGAAAATGAAATCTTAAGGAGGAATCAAAATGAAATGAAACAACTAGTGGAACAAGAAACTGTGATAGTGACGAGAAATCATAATGAAATGAAGAATTCAATAGATCAAATGACAAACACATTAGAGAGCCTTAAAAACAGAATGGGCGAAGCAGAAGAGAGAATATCAGACTTAGAAGACAGAGAACAGGAAAGGAAACAGGCAAACCAAAGAAAAGAAGAAGAAATTAGAAATCTAAAAAATATGGTCAGGAATCTACAGGATACTATTAAAAAAACCAACATTCGGGTTCTAGGAGTTCCTGAAGGCATGGAGAAGGAGAAAGGATTAGAAGGCCTTTTTAGTGAGATACTAGCAGAAAATTTCCCAGGTTTGGAGAACGACAGAGGCACCTTAGTACAGGAAGCTTATAGAACCCCTAATAAACATGACCAAAAGAGATCCTCACCACAACACGTCGTAATCAAACTCACCACAGTGAAACATAAAGAAAAGATCCTAAAATGTGCAAGAGAGAAACGTCAGATTACTCTTAGTGGATCTCCAATTAGACTCACAGCAGACTTCTCATCAGAAACCCTACAAGCTAGAAGGGAATGGCGAGACATAGCCCAGGTACTAAGAGAGAAAAACTGCCAACCCAGAATATTATATCCTGCAAAGCTCGCATTTGTGAATGAAGGTGAAATTAAGACTTTTCATAGCAAACAGAAACTGAAAGAATTTGTTGCCACTCATCCTGCCCTGCAAAAGATGCTTAAAGATGTGTTACACACAGAAACACAGAAACATGGTCACCAATATGAAAGAAGGTAAAGGAAGGAAACCTCACAGCAAAAGATCACAGGAAGCTCAAATTCTCTTTGACATAGAATTAAACTCTGATGCTCTGTTAAAGCAATGTGTTAAAATAATCTATTATGTTGTCTTGATGTCTGTTAAATTCTAATTGTTCAAAAACAGCTGAATTTTTATTAAGAGCTAAGGGTTATTTAAATATGTGCTTATTTTCAAAGATTTGAATAATCACCTTGTAACAATGATCAGATTTGGTCTATGTTATGTCTTGATTTTAAGGAATCTTATTTCAACCAGATATTTTGGATTTTGAGCCTTCTTGGCATTCTTGACAGGCGTTCAAAAAATCAAAGTTTCAAACAATCTGGTCTCTAAAATTTCCAGTAAATCCTGGACTTTGGTTTTTCCAGTTTGGGCCCAACTGAAAAAATCGAAGGACCTATGTCTCTCATCTTATAGAGACACCAACTAATCAGGCTACTTGGATTATATTAGAAGTACTGTCAAGATGTGATGTGGTACCAAACTTTAAGTTTCTATAATGGAAAATGCTATTAATACAAATGTTTGAGAATTAAAAAGTCTAATGATCTTGTGTTACTAGACATGATAGTTATCTTAATGAGAAAGTCCCAGAGGCCTAAAGGGTTAAATACTTGTAAAATCCTACAGGTGTTTTCAAAAATACTGTGAAGTAAGCAAGTGCCTCTTGTTGGTTGATGAGTTTATAATTTTAAACATGGCAACTTAAAGTCTTTTGTCATCCACAGTTATATATGATTTGCTGCTCATAAAACTAAAGCGTTGTTGGTTCTGTGTTTAGCTGTCCTCCTATAGGTTCCTATGGACTTTTTCCAGCCACTTCTATGGTATTCAGTACTTTGGGATGGCTCTGTAAACAGATGAAGCCAATAATGTATTAACAGTACCAACTGAGAGAAAGTATGGTTAACTGAGGTTACTAAAAACAAAAAGCAATTCAAATCAATTGGCAATCTACAAAAAGAGTTAAAGATTTTAAAAACTATTATTAAAATTGCTATATTGGTCTACTATGCTATGTTATATGTGTGTACATATTGTATGTCCACATGGGGAAATTTTATTAAGAGTTTTATTTTAAATGGCTTATAGATAAGATTGTCCATAAATTTAAGCTGCTAAAATCAAAGATACATTTTAATTTGTGTGACCTGAAGCTGTATATCATATGGTTTAAACTTGTTGGTAGAAAGAAACTAAAAACATTTTATATGGTTGTGCTTAAGTTTACTGGTTAAACAAACTACACCATGTTAGATATTTAAGAGGTGTTTTCAAATACATGATTCTTAAAATTTATAGAAGGCATTGGACCTTCTGGTAAATGTGTTCTTAAAGTTGTTATCTAATGGTTGAAACTGTTTGCTAAGTATTCATGTGATATTGCTATTGTCAGCAAGCGATCTAGGACTTGCTCCCTTCATTTCTCTATTCTAAGCCCAACTTGTTCTTTCATTTCTCTATTCTCTTCAAGGTAGGAAACTAATTCTATTATGAAGGAATCTGTAGGACGCACAATTTAATCTTTAGACCTTACAAAAGAGATGGCTAACATTTTTCTGTAATAGCATAGCCAAAATAAGAACTTAAATAATAATCTCATAGCTAGATTCACTTCGCCATCAGTGAAGTATACAGTAAGTAGAAAAAACCTCCCTTTCAGACCAAAGGGAAAGAAAGTTTTAAAGTGAGAATATAATTTTCCTCATGGGCATTGTCTACCTTAGAAAAACTACTACAGAACATGCCTGTGACTATAGACTTGTAGTTCAGGCCACCGAAGATTAGAGATGGGACACGGGCACTCCCTTGACTTGCATCCTCTGGTCTGCTTTAACACAAACCAGGAGGAAAAGAAAGCTCGGCATCAGAAGCAATGGGTGGCAGGCCTATTAATGGCTGATCTGTACAGTGATCTGCCCTCAGGGAGACCCAACAGGCCAGTCCACTGCAGTGGCTTTCAATGTGGTAAGCCTGGGCTTCAGCAGAAGTCAGCTTGTGAAGAGCCCTGGCAGCTCTGCCAAGAGTTGGATCACTGGAAATGGACCTGCCCTGGAGTCGAAGGATGCCCAGGTCAGAGCCACAGATCTTATTGGCTCTAAGCTGAAAAGCCCTTCACTCAGCCCAACTTCCAAATTGACCACTGCAACTGAGGGGATGGTCAAGTAGGGTCAGCAACATTGAAGGCAGAACTGTAAATTTCTTGTTAGAGATGCCACCTGCCTTTACCTGGCCAGCTCTCCTCCCAGGCCAGCCAAGTAATGAAAGTCAACAGAGTGCCTTCCCCCAGGAGGTTCACACCTCCCTTAGGATATACCCCATGTGAAGAGATAGATAGGTCTGGGCCTCTTAACTTACAAGGCCTAAAGCCCACCAGATTATTATCAAGCCCCTTCTATCAGGTTCTATTTGCCTCTCAACCAGAAACTTAATTGTAGCTTAGACAGCACCTTTCTTAGCTCCTCTAATAATGACTCTGTCCTTTGTTCTAGACCCTGTCTAGTGCACTTGGGCCTCATTCCTTTGTAATCATAACCTCTACTCTACCACCAATGGCTCTACTCCCAACCTGTGTGTACTGATGGTCCTCTTCCCCACTTAATGCTGTATAATTGTTCAAACCTGGTAAATGCCACTCTTAGGATCATTGGTTACTATCCTCACTCTGTCTTTTATGACCTTGTCTAAATATGATCAGAGTTGGTGAACTTGGAAGGCTTCCATAACCTTGGCAACTCATGACGACAGCCTAGGGTGGTTACTGGCGCCATAAACTAGAGTGTCAATTTGTTGGGTCAACAACAGGAGCCACTGTGCACTTGCTCCTCATGTGGGATCTCTGTCCTTAATGTGCTGTACATTTTGATTTGATGCTATAACTAGTACTCAAACAGTATGTTTCACTTTGTATTTCTATGTGGGTGCAAACTGTTGAAATCTTTATACTAAATTGATCTTCTGTATATAAAGAGAATTGAAAATGAATCTTGATGCAAATGGAAGGGGACAAGGAGCGGGAGAGGGGAGGGTTGCGGGTGGGAAGGAAGTTATGGGAGGGGGAAGCCATTGTAATCCATAAGCTATACACTGGAAATTTATATTCATTAAAGTTAAAATATATATATATATATATATATATATATATATATATATATATATACTTTTAAGGGGCTTTATAGCAAAATAGCAAGATTCGCAATCAATAGTAGAGTCAAACCAAAAACTACCCCCCCCCACAAAAAAAACAAACACTACCCTGAAACATGAGGATACCAACATTTGTATCAATAATAACTGCTTACTGCTGATGTTATAAAGGAATGAAAAACCCTAGCTTTTAATTCTAGCATGAAGAGACCCCAACCCGTGGCAAGGAATCAATGCACTAAATTGTATAAGAGGTCTTTTACATCTTTGTTCAACTTTGAAAAACTCCAACTAACGTTTAAGTTAATTAATCAAGTTGGCTCAATTAGTAACAGGAGATCAATAAGAAGGTCTTTGTGGTTTTCCAGTTTGTAGATGATAACTTATCATGAATTTAGTATGCTTATGATGATAAGAAGCAGATGGCCCAATGTAAATTTCAAGCAGGCTGACATATAAAAAACTGGAGCTTGTAATCACAAAACTTGGGCTTGAATCCCAGTTCTGCTCTATGACCTCAGGCAAGTCACTTCACCTGAGTCTCAACTCCCTTAACAATGAATAAAGCTCACACAGATTATCATTTGGTCTCAGTGGTCTGAGGAAATGAGATAGGAGCTCTATTCACAATGAGGGAAGCAGACTGAGTATATATTTTATTTCCATATGAATTTATTATTTAAAGAGCCTATTATTATTTTTCTAACCTACTAGTTTATCCTACACATATGTGATACTTGTATGCATCAGTCTACATACTTTCACATCACACATTTTAACTTCCTAACAAATGTATGCGGGAGGAACTATTTTACAAGTGAGGAAGCTGGGGCACAGAGTTTAGAACTTGCCCATGTTTACAAGGCTAGTAAGATAGAGCTGGGATTTAGACATAAGTAAACTAGCTTCAGAATTTATGTTAAAGCACTACATAACGGTATCATTTTACTACAAGGCAATCCTCTTTCACAAATCTCAAAGGTGGGGATATAAAGAACTCTTAGCTTATGACATAAAAAATGATACTAAAAATGATAGGAAACTGTCATATGCCATTCTATGTTAGGTCACTTTTATATTGCTTAGGAAATTTTTTCTAGGATTATAAATCAGTAGTTTAAAATTTAAATCACTGCATAACTACATATTTTAAAATGATCAATACGGCAAAATACATTTTAAAATAAAAAAACTTATTTGTGTTTATTTTATATTTTCTGATATGCTATATAATTATATTTTGCAAAATTAAATATACCATTAGGCCTCTAAACACTGATAGGTAAAATGACAGTGAAGCATTTGTAATATATTGATGAATAAAATATAGGAAGCAAGTGAGCATTGAGTCAAAACAAATCTTTATGGCCAGTGCTTATCCAAAGAGTGCTGCTATCTACCACGCACACTGCTCTAACCAGGAAGACTAGTTGAACCATGGATGCTAAATAGAACTGGGAGAAAAGTTCAGGTTTAAATTAGTCATGAAAATAAGCATGTACTCATTTCCCCTAAGTCTTAAATAGGTCAAGACTGGCTAAAGTATTTTAAGCAACAGTATTATTTGGATATCCAGATTTGAATCTAAAAGAAAGCTAAGGGGCCAGCACTGTGGTGTAGTGCGTTAAGCTACCGCCTGAGCCTGAGACACCAACATCCAATATGGGTACCAATTCGAATCCTGGCTGCTCTACTTCCAATCCCGCTCCCTGCTAATGTGCCTCAGAAAGCAGTGGAAGATGGCCCAAGGCCTTGTATCCCTGTCACCCACGTGGGAAACCTGGAAGAAGCTCCTGGTTTCTGGCTTCAGCCTGGCCCAGCCCTGGCTTTTGCAGCCATTTGGGGAGTGAACTATTTCCTTTCTCTCCCTCAGTAACTCCGCCTTTCAAACAAATAAATAAGTCTTTTAAAAAGATAAAAGGAAGTTAACATACTTCACTGCTATTTTCTATTCCATATTTGCATGTTTTGTATGGAATATGTGTTTATGCAAAAATACTGGTTGCATTCACTATAGACAGGTGCTCTGATTCTATGTTTAATGATAGAATCATAACAGCAGGTGGGAAACCTAGGTGAAGAAGATGGTTAAATATGTTATGCAGAATCAGTATATACTCTATGAGCTAAACAGAATGAGAAGAAATTGGTAATTCTGAAATATACTTTCAAAAGTAGTTTAATCAGCATTGTTTAGGAATAATAGGTTTTGCCTCACTCATGGACTAGTCCTGACCATTCTCTAGAAGATAATTTTTTAAAGTGAGTGTAGGGGGCAAGAATTAAATTCAAGAAAATGAAAAAGAATTGTATATGTGCAACTGTAGACTTTTAGTCATATGATTTTGAGTTCTGGACTGCACCATTCCCTGAGGAATACCTTATCTGAGTAAGGGGGCATTATAATGAGTCTTATGTTAGGGTTCTTAAATGAGTAAATTATTGTAATCACTTTTTGGTTCTCACATAAGGCAGGACTCTGAGGAAAATTAAGTGAACCTTGTACATTGGCTTAAAGACATTTATATTACTAATGGTCTCTTGAACAGAAAATAAGCACTTCTAGAAAATTAAGAAATCCATATAGTAAAATTTCTTAGAGAAGAATATTACCATTCCAGTGAAGAGTCAATGTGAGAAACCTAGTTGATATTTAATATATTTGTCATGATGGGAAAGGTAGCCACCTGTTTCATCTTTTAAAAACTGAGTGAAGTTGGTCATATTATTTGGTTTTGGACTTTTAATGTCCACACAAGTTCACAGCTACCTAAATTTAAAGATGATGTGAGAGATGACAGAGGTGAATCCAAGAATATATTTGGAGCAGCAAAGTCAGCATATATAAAGGTGAGTGAATCAGAAAAGCGGAATAAAGATAGGGAAAGAAACTAGTTTCATTGATTTGCAAAGAACATGGAAGACAGTATTGCCTAGTCTCCTTCCAAATTCCATCAAATAAATCTAAAGTATTCTTGAGGCACTGCTGACATTGGGGCCTATTCATTCCCAAGGAGTCAGACTAAGAAGGCTCTAACTTATCTCCTGCTTTTTACAGTTCTTAGCACTTCTGTTTACACTAAATAGGAAAAGCTAAGATATGCAGGAACAGCCTCATTTCAGTAATATATCGAAGAATTAATCAATAAGATAATCAACTAGTGCTAGTTCTCTTAATTTCTAATAAAAGACCTTCTCCACCTCATTGTGTTACTATTGTTTTTGGTACTTTTTAAAGATAAAGGATTCAAGTGAAAAAAATAAATAATTTATCCGTATATTTACCCTGTTACTTCAATAATAATAAGTATTACCAACTGATTATGTACTATATGATAAGCATTGTGTTAAATGCTTTCCATGTATTATCTCAGCACTCACAACAACTTCAAAAACACATATTACTATATCCTCTATTTTAATATAGAATTGGAATTTGCAAAGATATAATGATTTGTCTAAAGTCAAGTGTTAGTAAGTAGCAGAGCCAATCTTCACATCCAAAAAGTCTGATGCTAGAGGCTGCTTATTTAGCCATATGTTAACCACTGTTGCAAATATTATTCTTTTTCTAAGATATATTATTATTACATAGGTTTTCCTGGTAGATTCTTCACAAACAGGTCACAGTTACAAAAGTATATTCTAATTTTTTTAACCCTTTTCTAGGCTTCAAAATAAATATTCCTTAAAAAACAAACAAAAATCATAATCCAATAATACCAAAATTATAGCAAAATTTACACCAAATATGGAATTACTATGATAAAATTTTACTGATTTTATTAACTTCATAAGATTGTTTGCTAGTAGGAAGATACTAGAAGGATTTCTTTGTTTTTGTTTTTTCAAATATATTTTTCCACTGTGTTGGTTCAATTAACTTGTATTCATTTTCATCCCACTAATCTCAGAGCAAAACGCCATTTGATAATATAGTTATAAACTCATTTGCTAATCTTTATTATAGACTAAATTCTTAGAGTTTGGACCCTAATGACTCTTAGAAGCAAACCATTTGCTTAAGTAAATATTAATACAGACGCACTGGTCAAATGACTTGCAAATATAATTTGAAATCAAGAATTTTGCTTGTTCTTCATGGCCAACAGTCCTGCAGGCGAACATCTAGTGGCAAGAAAAAGGCAAGTCTATCATAGACTGCTACTACCATTCATTATGTATAGTAGAATTAGAAGGTGAAAAACCTCTTTGTAGCTGCAAATGTCAAAAACATTCAATAGTAGATTAGACAACTGTCTTATGCATACATAAGCTGGCAGAGTGCACAAAGAGAATAGAATTTTATTTTGGAACTAGATATCTTGGTTCTAGTCACTGCCTCATCATTTAGCAGCTAAATGATTTTGATAGCTTCAATATACAGAGATACACAGATAGCTTCAATATCAATTTCTTTCATATGTCAAATAATAATAATGCCTATGTTTAAGTGGTTGCTGGGACGTTAAGTATTTATGAAAAGGATATACCCAATCTGTGGCCTATATATTGGACTCAATATATGATTGATAGAAATATTTATTGGCTCTTTTTAGTTATTGGAGTCATCACAGTGCGTGTGGAAACCAGAGTTCTTTGTTGGAGAATATTTCCCAGTCCAAGTTTATATTCAATGTATCAATAGAAAATTGGTAATTTCTACTCACATGTTCACCATTACACTTGTATGGTAAATTACTGCAAGATAACAAGTTGTATACTTTGTTCATGATGCTGGAGAAATTAGAGTAATATGATCTCAATCAATTGGTCAAATTCTGAAGAAGTGAAATTTCAGGAATGGATCTTCTAAAAACACAGGTTACAAAGAACTATGACATCCTCTTGCTATCATTATTGTATCTATCAGAATAGTCCCTGGGGCTCAATACAACAAATGCCCATATCTCTCTCACACTGCTTACTGCCATGTGTTAGCAGAGAGCCTTTACTGAACAGAGTCACTCAGGATACATGCTGAGAAAGCATCATACCAGCATCTCAAATATTACCAGTCACTGTGCCACAGGGAAAGAGAATTCTGAATGAAACGATGTTGCACTAGTAGTTAAATGCTCAGACGTGAGTAGGAATTGTGGCTCACAGTGCCAACTGGGATATTAATATCTCCTATCAGTTTGTCAGTCTCCTCTGTTTATAATCCAATTTCCTGCTAGTGCATACTGGGTGGCAACCGATGATGGCTCAAGTGCCTGGGCCTCTGCCACCCATGTGAGAGACCCGAATGGAATTCCAGGCTCCTGGCTTCTGCCTAGCCCAGCCCTGGCTATTGCAGGCATTTGGGAAGTGAATCAGCAACTGGAAGATAGCTTGCTATTTGTGTCTCTCTGTTTGAATCTCTCTCAGTCACTCTGCCTTTCAAGGATATGAAAATAAACAAATAAACATTAAAAAACTAAATGCTCAAAGAAGTGCCACTCATAACCAACTGCCCCATCCCACTGCAAGGGGACCAAATGCATAAATCTACTTTGTAACAGAAACACAGTCACCTGGAAAACTTTGACGTACAGTATTAATGACCACCACAATTTGAAGGCAGAATCATTGGAACTATAGAACTCAAATGTAGCAATATTCCAATGCTCCCTTTTCACCTTTCTACAAATACAGGCAGATTTCTTAACACAATGGATAAATACTCAAATGATATCTGGTATCCCCAAAATGGTTGCATGTTTGCACAGGAACATCCTACATATAGTGGTACACAGTCTACTAAGATAAATAGCTAAAAACATACATTTACATCACGAATGAAAATAGCTATATTTTACCATGGGAGTATCCAGCATTGAGGCTATCTTGGTTTGCTTTGTGTTGCTATAACAAAATACCTTATGCTGCGTTATATATATATATACACATAAAGAAATGAGGTTTACTTGGTTCATGAATCTGGTGGCTAGAGGGTCCAAATAGCATGGCAGCAGTGTCCCGGTGAGAGCACCCTTGCTAAGTCACAACATGGAGAAGCTGAAAGGGAACCAGCTATGAATACAAGGGGAAAAGGAACAAGAGAGTGGGGAGGGGCCAAGCTTGCTGTTTTGTAACACCCACTTTCAAGAGAAGTAACCAGATCCTACATTAATCTCTTCAAAGGGTAGTGGCCCGTGATTTAATTATCCCCTTTAAAGGCCAACCACCTCAATTCATTACACTGAAGAATTAAGTATCAATCTAAGTTTTCATGGAAATAAAACCACATTCAAACCATAACAGGGATTAAACACCTATATTTTTCTTGATGATGTAAGGAAGCCATTATGGGTTGTAGTATAATGCTATTGGGGATAAATGAATATTATTTATGTCCAAGAAAAATTTCAATGGTTCTGTACAACTTGCAAGATAGGTGATCAACTTAAATATGCTACAAATATTAAATTTAAATTTTCCAATCAGCTTTATCAGTTACATCTACAAATATGTATAATGTTAAATACCAAGAATGATGTCAAAGCTCTGTTCAATTAAACTGATTACTATCGTTTAGACATGTGAATCTATACAGTAAGCATACTTTCCAGGCAAACAAAAGTGAAAGACTAACGAACAAGTACACAGAAAAAAGGCAACCAAAAAAGTAAGCCACAACTGAAATAATATTACTATAGGACCAGGGATAAAACTAACAAAATTCTGGTATCTGAAATTGAAAAAAATTTAGTTAGTGCTTCCCTCTCTCTGAACTGCACATTATACTTAGCTACAAAACTTAAAAATTCTGACATCAGGGACAGGTATTGTGGTGCAGTGGTTTAAGCTGCCCCTTAGGACTCCCTCGTCCCATATCCAAATGCCTAGTTTGAGTCGTGGCTACTCCATATTTCTAACCCAGCTTCCTACTAATGCATCTGGGAGGCAGGGAAGATGGCCCAAGTACTTGAGTCCCTGCCACACTCACGGGAGACCAGGCTGGAGTTTCTGGTTCCTGGTCTTAGCTTGGCCTAGCCTCAGCTGTAACAGCCATTTGGGGACTGAATCAGTAGAAGGAATATCTGTCTCTTCCTCTCTATCACTATGCATTTCAAACAAAATTATTAAATCTTTATTTAAAAAGGATGATGCCTCCTAACTTCAATTTTGTACTTGTGAACCAACTTCTTTCTATCCCTTCTCTCTCCTACCCTCTAGTAACCACTATTCTACTTTCTACATCTATGAGATCAATGTTTTCAGTTTCCAAATATAAGTGAGAACATGTAGTAATCATCTTTTTGTGCCTGAATTATTTCACTTAGCATAATGTCCTCTAGGCTCATTGTGTTCCTACAGATGATAGGATTTCACTCATTTTTTCAACTGAATAATGTTCTGTTACAAATACACACACACAATCACACACATTACATCACATTTTGTTTATTCATCTGTTAATAAACATACAGGTTGATTCCATATCTTGGCTATTGTGAACAGCGCTACAATAAACATAGAATTCATTTTCTTTCCTGGATATAGACCCATTAGTAGGACTCCTGGATCATACAATACTTCTATTTTTAGTTTTGTGAGGAATCTTCATAATGTTATCCATAATGGCTGTATTAATATCTATTCCTACACTGGGTTTAACAGTTTGCTTTCTCTGCATCCTCACTGGCATTTGTTATTTTTAGAAGATACATGAGATATAGAAAAGGAGAAAAATAAGCTAGTGAATTAAAATGCACATATATCGACAATACAGTATAAAATACAAAAGAACCAATCACTCTAGTTAAAGATGGATATGTGAAAGGAAATGCTGATGCCTGCCCTACTCCAAAAGATTTTGATTTAACTGATCCATAGAGTGGGGTTCAGATATTGCTGTGTTGTTGTTACTTTATAAATCTTCCTAATGCACAGCCAGGCTTGAGAAATACTAATGTAAATCATGTAATCCATTAGGCTAAAAAATAAACTTTTAAATTGTGGGTTCTGTAGACATATATGTAATAAATATAAAATAAAAACTATTTATACTAATGAGGAAAAACTGTCATGTATCAGCTACCTAACAAAAAGCCTTGTAGTTCATGCTCATGTCTACTTTCTCCAAGTAATTGCAAGAGTGACATGAATTTGGAATACATATTTTTTCCAGTTTTATTACTGTGATAAAACACACATAATATAAAATGTACCATTTCAGCCATTTTTAAATGTTTATTTATTTTTATGTATTCAAAAGGCAGAGGAACAGAAAGAGAGGATGGAGGGAGTCAGGGTGAGAAGGAGAGAGGGAAAGAAAGAGAGGGAGGGAGGGAGGAGAGAGGGTGTATGTGTGTGTGTGTGTGCTTGTATGTGTGTGTGGTGGGGAGACAGAAAGGAGGGAAAGAGAAAGAGAATCCTCTTCCATCTAATGGCTCACTCCCCAAATGACTAGAGCAGCCAGAGACTCAATTCTCCCAGTTGGGTGTCAGAGACCACCTGAGCCATCATCTGCCAGTGGGTGGAAGATCTAATTCTGCCACTCTATCAAGTAAAGGAATAAATAAATGAATCTCTTTACAAAAAGAATATTTTTTTGTAAAAAATAGTATTTTCATGGGTACTGTGTTGAATATGTAGATCACTTTGGGTAATAGAGATATTTTAACAATATTGTGTTTTCCAATCCACGAACATAAGATGTCATTCATTTTTGTGCATCTTCAATTTCTTTCGTCAGTATATGTCACACCAATTTTGCAACAGTACTTTGTAAATTTCAGACCACTGGTTAAATTTATTCTGAAGAATTTAATTTTTTTGGTAGTTATTGTGACTGGGATTACCCTTATAATTTCTTTCTCAATGAGTTCATTATTGGTACATGAAAATGCCACTGACTTCTGTGTGTTGGTTTTGTATGCTGTGGCTTTACTGAATTCATTTATTAATTCTAAGAGTCTCTTGGTGGAGTCTTCAGGTATCTCTGTGTATGGAATTATGCCATCTGCAAACAGGGATAATTTGACTTCCCTGTTCCTATTTGTATGTCTTTTTATTTGTTTCTCTTGCTTAGTGGCTCTGATAAAAAGTTCCACACCTATACTGAATAAGAGTAATGAAAGTGGATACCCTTCTCTGGTTCCAGACATTAGAGGAAATGTTTTGAGCTTTCTTGTATGTTTATTATGTTTAGGTATATACCTAATTTGTTCATGGTTTTTTTGTGAAGGTATGTTGAGTTTTATTGAATGCTTTTTCTGTGTCTATTGAGATAATCATAAGATTTTTATCCCTGATTCTCTGGATATGACATATTATGTTTATTGATGTGCATATGTTGAACCATCCTTGCATCCCTGGAATAAAACCAACCTGACTGTGATGAATTATATTTCTGATGTGTTGTTAGTTTCTATTTGTTTAGTATTTTGTTGAGAATAATCGCATCTATGTTCATCAGGGATATTGGTCTATAGTTTTCTTTTTTTGTTGTGTCTTTGTATGATTCTGGCTTTGCAGAATATATTTGGAAAAGTTCTCTCCCCTCCCCCTTCCCTTCCAACTTTTTTAGAATAGCTTGGGAGGAGCTGAAATTATTTCTTCCTTAACAGTTTGGTAGAACTCAGCAGTGAAGCCAATGGGCTTTTCTTTGTCAGGAGACTTTTGGTTCCTGATTCAATCTCATTACTCATTATTGATCTGTTTGGATTTCCAATGTCTTCATGGCACAATTTAAGTAAATTATCCAGAAATTAATCTATTTCTTGCAGGGTGTCTGATTTGTTGGCATTTAGTGTTTCAAAATGGAGGCATCATGTTGCCTTGATTTGTTATACTTTCTGTGTCACCATGTTGTTATTTGTATATCTGGTGGATTAGTTGTTTCTATCACTTTTAATAACTTTCTTGTAATACAGCTTTTTCTTAAAGTTGTATCTTCAGGTGTCAGTTTGATGGGCTCTTTTAGCTATATTTCCATTGGAGGCTACAGTATATAGTCCCCTTGTATCCTCTGCTACAACTGATGGCAGTAACAGTGGGTCATGGAGTGCTCCTCTCAGACCCAGCAAGGGTTTGTGGATCACAGTAGCAGAGTGTGAAGTAGGGTCTGAGGTCAAGATCAGTGGCTCTCTTGGGTTGTGGGAATATGTTTTCAGAGTTCTGAAGGGGTTGTATGAGTACCTGAATTGGCAGGGGCATGGTTAGGACTCTGAGAGTCACAACCCAAAGTATAGATGGGGTGGGCAAGTCCCTGTAGTGACCATTTTGGGTTTCAATGCAATATTTTGGTGCCTACCTACCTTATCTTCCTCCAAGAAGATAACTACTCTTTATATGCTATTCTTTCTGCAGCTAGGGGAGGAATGGAGTGAGCAGTCCTCTATCCACCTACACCTCAATGCTCAATCACCCTTGACAAGCCCCTACAATACAACTTTAGCACACAGCCAAGGCACACTTTGCTATGGGCTGGCTACCTGATACTCAGGTGGGTTTGCAGCCTGAGGCTGATGCAATGAATGACAGGAGGTGCTGGCCAGGATACAAAACCATTTGATTGGTGCCATAGTTGACCACATGTGATCATAGAAATTCCACAGGATCCATTCCCAGGCATTGATGTACGGATGATGGCCATTTGTATCTGGTCAATGAGAGTATTAGAGTATTACAGATGCAAGATGCAGACCTATGATCACTCCCTGTGGGAGTGATCATGTTCTTCACTGTCTATCCATGGTTGGGGATGGGATGGTGAAGGCAATCCCTTGTTTTGAAGGTCTAGGGCTTTGTACCTTCTCCTAGTTGCATACCAAGACTGTGAGACCCTGGAGTGATACAGGCAGAGACACTCATCTTTGTGCTTTAACTGGTTCTAGATCTCACTGTGGCAGCCCCAGTTCTAGGCTTTCACACAAGGCCCAAAGTTCAGTTTCCCACCCTACACTCTCATGTCTGCAGTCTTGTTCCTTCTGCTGGAGGTTGGGGAAGGAGTAGTGAAAGAGTCTCTTGGCTTCCCAGGCTGACATTAAGTGGATTGTACTTGTGTCATACAGTCATTGGGGGTCTACAAAGTCTCAGGGTATACACTAGGCCTCCATGACACAGTGATATAAACTGAAACAATCCCATCTCTTGCTGTGCAGGGTTCTGCTTGATGCTGGCACTGAGCTTCAAGGCAAAGCCCTAGCTCACTTTTTAACCCTACTTCCTAATAGCTGAAGTCTTGCTCTGCTGTCTTTCAGAAATTGGAAGGGCGGTAGAGGTAGTCTTCTTGACCAAAGGCTCAGTCAGCAGAACTGGCCTGGAAGCAGAAGCAGAAGCAGAAGCCATGCAACTCTGTTCAACTCTACTTTCACTGTAGCAATATGGGTACTGGGTTTCAAGTCCAAGGTATGAACTTTATCATTTTCCCTCCCCCAAGTGGGAGGTTTCTCTGTCTATGTTGTGCTACTTGGAGCTCAGAGAGAGATGACACGACAACTCTTTCCTTTCTTCCTTCTTCATTGTGTCTTTTCTTATTATTAAACAAAAATCAGGCACTGTGGTCTATCATCTGACTTAGCTGGCTCTTGTGAAGGTGACTGATATGTGAATAGCTGTTCAAATTTGGGTCTTGTGGGGAGTTTGCTGGAGCATCTTACGAAAGTAGCTGTCATCTTGTGATCTAGCAGATCTCTTTTTTTTTAACTTTTATTTAATAAATATAAATTTCAAAAGTACAACTTTTGGATTATAGCAGCTTCCCCCCCCCCGATAATCTCCCTCCCACCTGCAACCATCCCATCTCCCACTCCCTCTCCCATCCCATTCACATCAAGATTCATTTTCAATCATCTTTATATATAGAAGATCAATTCAGTATATACTAAGTAAAGATATCAACAGTTTGCACCCACACAGAAACACAAAGTATAAAGTACTGTTTGAGTACTAGTTATACCGTTAATTCACATAGTACAACACATTAAGGACAGAGATCCTACATGGGGAGTTGGTGCACAGTGACTGCTGTTGTTGATTTAACAACTGACACTCTTATTTATGAGGTCAGTAATCACCTGAGGTTCTTGTCATGAGTTGCCAAGGCTGTGGAAGCCTCTTGAGTTCACCAACTCTGATCTTATTTAGACAAGGCCATAGTCAAAGTGAAAGTTCTCTCCTCCCTTCAGAGAAAGGTACCTCCTTCTTTGATGGCCCATTCTTCCTGCTGGGTTCTCACTCACAGAGATCTTTCATTTAGTTTTTTTTTTTTTTCCACAGTGTCTTGGCTTTCCATGCCTGAAATACTCTCATGGGCTTCAGCCCTTAAGATCTCTGTTTTTTGTTTGGAGAGTTTAATCCATCCACATTTAAAGTGGCCACAAATAAGGAGGGGTTTACTTCTATTATTTTCCTATTTGTTTTCTACATACCTTATAGTATTTTTTGTCTTTCCTTTCCTGCATTACTATCTTTTTTTGTATTTAGCTGTTCTCCTTTATAGCAAAACATTTAAATATCTCCCTCATTCTCTTTGGAATACATTTTATAGTTATTTTATTTGTGGTTAAGATGAGGAACACATTTAAAATTATGAAGTTATAACACTCTAATGTGAATTTATACTAACATCTTTGACAACATAAAAAATTGCAACATCTCTGTCTCCACCCTTTTCAGTTGTTGATGCCACAAAACTATATGTTTATGCACATTTTCTCCAAAACATAAACTAATAATTATCCTAAGTACATTAGTCTCAAATGAATTTAGAAAAGGAAATAATAATATGGAGTTATAAACCATGGGTTATGATAATACTAGCTTTAGCCTTATAGTTGCTTTTAAAAAGAAAGTATTAGTCTCTTAAATCATGTGGGATACAAAAAGTGAAATAAAAACTGTCAGTACAGTAACATTAGTTTTTGCATTTGCCCACATATTTAGCTTCAGTGAAATTTTTATTTCTTCATATCACTTCAAATTACTTTCTAGTGTCCTTTTCATTTCATACTTCAGAACTCCCTTAAGTGTTTTACACAGGGTAGGTAATGAACCCTTCACCTTTTTATTACCTAGGAGGGTCTTAATTTCACTTTCATTTTTGAAGGACAGTTTTTGCCAGATATAGGACTGTTCGCTGACATTTTTTCCTAGTACTTTGAATATATTGACCCATTATCTTCTGGCCCCCAAATCTTGTGAAAAATCTGATAATATTCTTATTGATGATTCCCCATCAAAATGTTTCTTCTCTCTTACAGCTTCTAAGACTTTTTGTCTCTTGAAAGTTTCATTATAATGTGTTGTAGTGTGGATTTTTTTGTGTTCATTCTATTTAGAGTTTATTGAACTTCTTAGATGTGTATATTCCTATCTTTCATCAAACTTGGATGGTTTTCATTCTTTCATTTTTGTAAACATCTATTTTATTTATTTGAAAGGCAGAATTAGAGAGAGAGAGGGAGAGACACACAGAGAGAGATCTTCTATCCACTGGTTCACTCCCCAAATGGCCACAGTGAGTTGGGGTTGGACCAGGCAAAAGCCATGAGCCAGTAGCTTCATCCAGGTCTCTCACTGAGTATAGGTTTCCAAGCTCTTAGGCCATTCTCTGCTGCTTTCCCAGGTATATTATCAGGAAGCAGGATAGTAAGTGGAGCAGTCAAAACTTGAACCAGTGCCTAAATGGGATGCTGGCCTTGCAGGCAGTGGCTTAACCCTCTATGCCACAACACCAGTCCCCCATTATTTATTCAGATACTCCCTCTTTTCCTTTTTCCTTCTGGAACACTCACATTGTGTACATTGCTCTGCTTGATGGTGTCCTATGGGTTCCTCACAGTCTGTTCACTTTTTATTCCTTGTGTTCAGGCTTACAAATTTCCAGAGTTCTATCTGAACTTTGCAGATTCTTTCTTCTGCCTGCCCAAATATGTTTTTAGATCCATACAGTGAATTTGTTATTTCAGTTATTGTACTTTTGTACCTAGGAATTTCTTTTTGGTGTTCTATGTTTTCTCTTTCCTTATTGATATTTCTACTTCATTCACCCATCATTTTCTAAACTCTTTACATCTTCCTTTAGTTCTTTAAACATCTTTAAAGTATTTGTTTTAAAGTCTTTACCTGGTAGATATGCAATCCTTTTTAAGATTTATTTATTTATTTAGAGAGAGTTACAGAGAGAGGGAGAGAGAGAGAGATCTTCCACCTGCTGTTCACTCCCCAAATGCCCACAATGGCTAGAGCTGGGATAGGCCAAAGCCAGAGCTAGGAGTGTCATGTGAGTCTCCCATGTGGATAGCAGCAGTCAAAACACTTGGACCATTTTCTTCTGCTTTCCAAGGCACATCAACAGGAAGCTGGATTGGAAGTGCAGCAGCCGGGGCATGAACTGTCATCCATATGGGAAGTTGGCATTATAAGTGGCAGCTTTACCTGCTATGCCACAATGCCAGCCCATCTGCAACCTTGGGGACAATTTCTGTTGGATTTATATATTTCTGTTGCATGAGACATATTTTCCCATTTTTCTATAGGCTTTGTGATTTTTTTTTTATTACTGTTGAAAAAACATTTGAGGCCAATAATGTAGTAACTGAAAATCTGAGTCTCTGCCTTCTCCAGGATTTGCTAGTTTTGTTTCTGTTTGTGTATATTAATTTTGCTTAGTTTTTATTTTTGTAAGCTGGCTTTGTGCCAAGGGTCAGTCTGAAGTGTAACTGTAGGTCTTTTTCTTAGGTCTTTTCTGAGTTTTTACCTTTCCCTTGGCATATGCAGTCATTTTCTAATTTCCTTCATATATGCAATTGCATTCAAATGTTCCAGTCTTTAATGTCTAACTCACAAAAGAGGAGAAGAGAAAAATAAAGACACAGAGGAGAAAGGGTACTAGTCTTTAAATCCAATGGTAGTCCCTTCAGCTGAAGGGAGAAGAGTTGCAAACTTGGAAGGAAGTTCAAAAATGCTGCCCTTCTCTTTGTACATCTCTGATAATTAACAGCAATCAGTAATTAGAGGACAGATTCCCCATATTTAGAGGACAGGGTCTTTTCTGCACACAGTAGCTCCTGCAAGCAGTGTGTAAGCTGTTCAAGGAAGTGTACACAGCTGCCTTCCAAGGGCTGGGGGTGAGGGATAATCAGTATCTGCTATGGTGCTAAAAGCTGAACTTGACTGAAATTAACCATACTCCATAGCCCAAGCCTTCCAAAGTTGTTACTTTTCAACAGATTCCAGAGTTCCAAAGTAAGTATGACCAGATGTATTCTGTCAGTGTTTGTTGTCTACATTGTGAGACAGATTCTTGGCACTTCCTACTTCATTGTCTTCTCAGAATATTCTCTCTGAACACTTTTAAGAAAATTAATTTCTTGGCTGGCACTGCGGCGTAGCAGGTAAAACTGCTGCCTCCAGTGTTGGCATCCCATATAGGAGCCGGTTCTAGTCCCGGTTACTCCACTTCTGATCCAGCTCTCTGCTATGGCCTGGGAAAGCAGTAGAAGACGGCCCAAGTATTTGGGCCCCTGCACCCATGTGGTAGACCCGGAAGATGCTCCTGGCTCCTGGCTTCAGATTGGTGCAACTCTTGCCATTGCAGTCAATTGGGGAATGAACCAGTGGATGGAAGACCTCGCTCTCTCTACCTCTCCTTCTCTCTCTGTTTAACTCTGACTGAAATAAATAAATAAATCTTTAAAAAAAGAAAATTCATTTCTTTAAATGAGGAGAGAAGGAAAGCAATTTTTATAGCTATTGATTTAAAAAGAAAATATATGAATAAACCATTATAAATTACAAATCAACATTCTAAATATTACCTTCAACTTTTTTCTGAAGTGCAACTCAGTATATTAATGAGTAACTCTATTTATTGAGGGAGAACCTTATCATTTATATGAATAGAGAGTGACTGAGTACAGTTGTACTTTCAACAATAAAATTGGTGAGGTCCCATAAACATATCAACAAAGAGGAACTGATTACTTAAAAAAACTTGATTAAACTGAAAGAGAAAATTTACAATTCTCATAATATAAAACTAAAGCAAACGCATGTAATACAGATCTGTCTTTCCAGAAAGGTTTACTACTCTCTCACCTTAACATATGTACTGCAGAATGTATAAAGTTCATGTCCTGTGAAAATTCTGAATTATTATTTAATTAATTGCTAAACTAAGTTTACACAAATTAGGAGAAAGTGATCTGCAAATTATGTGTAAGGTATGATTTAATCACCTATAGTCAATGAGAACTCTATATGCCTATTATTCTTTGTCTTATTTTAGAAAAAGTGATGTAATAACTTGTACAATTTACACCCCCCCTTTGCCCCTCCTAGAAAAAGTTGCATGAAAGTCTACATTGTCTGCTATATGTTATTTTTGTGGTCTTTATTTTCTGGGAGTAGAAGGTGTACATTTCATGAGGAGATCATTGTGGTATAGTGTAGACACAGAGTTTGAGGATCTGGAACCCTAGGAAACAGAGGAGCATAAAAGGTTGAATCTCTTAGAGCTGTAGGGACCAAAACAGTAGCTTAGGAATTAATACTCTTCCCATCTCCAATAGACAGTAAAATCTTGGCTTTCAAACAATTTCAATATCACCTTTTCTACCTTGGTTGTCAAACACTTCCTGGGTTGAGCTCCTAACCTTATTTCTTGAGTAGATTGAGGCTATGTGACTTTAATGATCTCAGAGTTTCCCATTCTAGGCAAATGTAGATGCTTAGCCAGCCAGGAGTAGGGAGTTAGGCATGGATCAGCTAAATTTGAGGAAAAGGAGGACTAAAGCTCCAACCTTGAATGAAGAGACCTACAGAACATGGCATCCCTGTTTTGTCAACAAGTAAAGAAAAACAACAGGAAAAGAGAAAGAGAAAAGGAGAGAAGGGCCAGCATGGTGGCGTAGCAGGTAAAGCCTGCTCCTGAGAAGCTAACATTGGATATGGGCACCAACCTGCTCCACTTTTAATCAAGCTCCCTGCTAATGAGCCTGTGAAAGCAGCCAAAGATAGCCCAAGTACTTGGGCCCCTGCACCCACATGGGAGACCACGGTGAAGCTCCTGGCTCTGGCTTTAGCCTAGCTCAGCTCTGGCCATTGTGGCCATCTGGGAAGTAAACCAGTGAATAGATGATCTCTCTCCCTGTCTCTCCCTCTCTCTCCCTGTAAATATGAATTTCAAATAAATAAATAAATAAATCTTAAAAAAACAAACAAAGGAGAGAAGCAGTGCCTGTAGATAGGGGTCCTCAATGACTGTTCAGAGAGCCTGCCCACAGCCTGAGAGCACCCAGTGAATTTGCCTCATGCAGCACAAGGCTAGTTGGGGAAATAAAGTAAGCAAAATGAAAAACAAATGCCTCTCTTTTTTCCCTTGTGCTCATCTTTCAATATGGATCTGCTCGAGCAGCCCTGAACACCTGGTCTTTGTGCAAGGATTTCTAGCTTGTACGAATGCCTCAATAGGTAAAAAGTCTGGCTTTCTTCTGCATCAGACTTTTTCTGTATCTGAAGGGTTAATGATACACTTACTGGAATCAGACTACACAAATTCATCTTGAGTTCACTCGAATCCTGAGAGTAACACTGATTTAGGCAATGTGAAATGCTCTTGATGGGGCTGGCCTTGTGACACAGTGTTATGTGCACTCACAGTGGCTGCCAGTGTGTCCCCCAGCTCCTCCACTTCTGCTAATGCAGTGGATGCAGCTAAGTAGTGGATGACTGGCCCACATATTTGGTTTTCTGCTATCCATGCAGCAGACCTGAAGGTAGTTCCTGGCTCCCGGCTTTAATTTGGCCCAGTCTTGGCTGTTGTGGGCATGGGTAGTGAACTGGTAGGTGGAAGGTGTGTCTTACTAACTATCTCTCTTTCTCTCTCTCTCCTCCCTCAGTCACTTCATCTTTGCAATAAATAAATAAATCTGTATCAATATAAAATGCACTTTGATTTTGGTACTTGTACTTAAATATGCTTTCTTACGAATGCCTTTCTCTTTACCACATTGTTAAATATCTAAAATCCTAAGGTCAGTTTCATGAACAGCTAGAAGTTTCCTCTGCACTTTAGAAAGGAGGGGGGCAGAAGAAACACTCCTTCATGGATTTTGTGGTTGCCAGCAGAAGAGTTTAGAACACACATAAAATAGCAGAGCAGAGAATATGCCTGACATAAAGATGATTGGTTAACAGCTATCATGAAATATATGCTGTGGTATATTCCATACTGAAATTTTTTTTTTTTTGCTAAAAATAACTTTCCTTCCAGCCACTTTCAAACTGAACAGTACAAAAATACCATGTAGGGGCCGGTGTTGTACCACAGAGGAGTAGGCTGCCACGTTTGACACCTGCATCCCATATGGGCAACGATTCGAGTCCCGGCTGCTCCACTCCCAACCTAGCTCCCTGCTAATGCACCTGGGAAAACAGGAGAGAACTGCAAAGTACCTTAGCCCCTGCACTCCTGTGGGAGATCTGGATGGAGTTACTGGCTCCTTTCCTCAGCTTGGCACAGCCTTGGCCATGGCAGCCATTTGGGGAAAGAACCAAAAGATGGAAGATCTCTTTCTTGCCCTTTCTCTGTAACTGCCTTTCAAGTAAATTAATAAAACATAAATTTTTAAAAGAAAATACTATTTATGCCAAAGATAAAATAAAAATCTTATTACTTCAAATTTCCAAAGATTAATTTTATCATGGATTAGATTGTATGTTTTAAATAGGCACACATTTATATGCATAACTGAATATGTGTACTACTCACTATGTAAGAGAAAGCATTTAAATTGAGTCAACACTTATCCACATTTGTAAAAAATAGTTATTTATTATTTGAGAGGCAGTGAGAGACAGAGCAACAAAGACAGAGAGATAGAAAGTGAGACAGACAGACACAGAGAGAGCTGCAATCTGCGGGCTCACTCCTGAAATGTCACAACAGCTAGGCATTTCAATCCATGTATCTGACCTGGGCGTCAGGAACTCAATTACCTGAGACACGGCCAATGCCTCCCAGGGTATGAACTAATGTGAAGATGAGTCACATTTTGTGTGTGTGTGTTTATTAATATTTTATTGGTGACAAAGCGCTTAAAACAAATTGACCAGCCGGCGCCGTGGCTTAACAGGCTAATCCTCCGCCTTGAGGCGCCGGCACACCGGGTTCTAGTCCTGGTTGGGGCACCGGATTCTATCCCAGTTGCCTCTCTTCCGGGCCAGCTCTCTGCTATGGCCAGGGAGTGCAGTGGAGGATGGCCCAAGTCCTTGGGCCCTGCACCCGCATGGGAGACCAGGAGAAGCACCTGGCTCCTGGCTTCGGATCAGCGAGATGCGCCGGCCACAGCGGCCATTGGAGGGTGAACCAAAGGCAAAAGGAAGACCTTTCTCTCTGTCTCTCTCTCTCACTATCCACTCTGCCTGTCCAAAAAAAAAAAAAAAAAAAAAAAAAGACCAAAAATCAAGTTACATTGCCTTGGTATGGATGCTCCTCGATTTGGAAACCTCAGAGTAATGGCTGCGGGCAAGGAAGGGGCACCGGCTCCCTGCAGCGCTGGGAATCAACAGGTCCTCACCTGGCCCCCACACAAGGCGGAGCTCGGGGCTGGGGGGTCCAGTGAGGGCCATCGACAATGGGGTTTGGAGTGGGGGCGGGCCAGGAGTTTGGATCAGGCAGTAAGAGCCCTCAGCTGGGGGGTGGGCAGCAAGACCACTGCTCCAGCCGCCGGGGACCAGCCTCCTCCCAGCCCCTAGCAATGTGCACTGCCCCACAAAGCCCACCCCGGGCAGGCGGGGACCCTGTTGCCACGACGCCTGCGCCACCCTATCGGGGGCGCTCCCCCCACCACCACCACGCAGTCCCGGCCCAGGCCCCCAGGACTCAAACTCTGATGTGGGAGAGGGTTTCCCAAACCACTAGGATAAATGCATATTTCAAGTATCCACATTTTTTTTTTTTTTACATGCAGAGTGGGCAGTGAGAGAGAGAGAGACAGAGAGAAAGGTCTTCCTTTGCCGTTGGTTCACCCACAATGGCGCTGCTGCCAGTACACTGCGCTGATCTGAAGCCAGGAGCCAGGTGCTTCCTCCTGTTCTCCCATATGGGTGCAGGGCCCAAGGACTTGGGCCATCCTCCACTGCACTCCCGGGCCATAGCAGAGAGCTGGTCTGGAAGAGGAGCAACTGGGACAGAATCCGGCACCCGATGGGGACTAGAATCCAGTGTGCTGGCACCACAGGCAGAGGATTAGCCTGTTGAGCCACGGCACCAGCCAGGTATCCACATCTCTGACACCTACTTTTTTTTTTTAATTCAGGTTTTTAAAAACAATATGGTTCAAAATGAAAAGTTTCATTATTATAATAAATATGCAGATAACTGAATTGATTTACGCTTATTAAATCAAACCTTTGGAAATGAATCTAGTTCAGTTAACTTATTCTCATCAATCTGAGAATCCAATCTATTCACTAATTGTACTGTGGGATTTAAAGTTTAGAATGAATTTTAAAAAATATACTGAAATAGTTAGTATAGTGAAATATTCCATTTGAAATTTGAAAAGATGTTTGCATTCCATAATTACTTTTCCCTGTGAGCTAGGGGTACAACTTAAAGAGAATTAAAAACTTACCAACTGATAATCTTAAAATCATTTCAAAGAGCAATTAGGTAAAACCTTCAATTGATTTTTCTATATTGCCATTAGAAAAATAAAATTTAACACTCCTACAGCATTTCTGTATTTATATTTTCTTTGAAAAAGGCACTTTAAAATACAAATACTAGCCGGTGCCGTGGCTTAACAGGCTAATCCTCTGCCTTGAGGCGCCGGCACACCGGGTTCTAGTCCTGGTCGGGGCACCGGATTCTGTCCCAGTTGCCCCTCTTCCAGGCCAGCTCTCTGCTGTGGCCAGGGAGTGCAGTGGAGGATGGCCCAAGTACTTGGGCCCTGCACCCCATGGGAGACCAGGAGAAGCACCTGGCTCCTGCCATTGGAACAGCGCGGTGCGCCGGCCGCAACGCGCCTACCGCGGCGGCCATTGGAGGGTGAACCAGCGGAAAAAAGGAAGACCTTTCTCTCTGTCTCCCTCTACTGTCCACTCTGCCTGTCCAAAAAAAAAAAAATACAAACATTTGAATTAAGGCAAATCATATACATTATTTTGCTAATGTTTTTCTAATAATAAACAATAATATACTTTTTGAGAGCAGAGATGAATGCGAATATAATTACAAACAAGTGCAAGAATAATAAAGTTTGATATTACTGTACTTACCTTTAGAGTGATACTACAATGTCCAACAAGTGTTGCATTTATCCATGATCTTGAATGAGGATCACCGAGGAATTCTATATGGTATCGTTCAACATTTCCATCTAAGTCGTAAGTTACGTATTTCCCTTTAAGAGGATCAGGGCAAAGTATCCCTGGCCAACTTTCAAAAGAAAAACATTTTTTAATTATTATGATGCTTTCTAACAGCAGAGATCAACACTTCTAAAGGCAGACACATCTGTCACACTCATATATTAAATTTCTTCCTTTGAATTTTAATGACTTTTTTCACAAAGCATAAATATATTCCTACTTATATCTCCTAACAGTAGGATACTCATTTGACACAAGTAATTAAGTTTTATCTTTATAGTTATAGAAAATTTGAAATAGTAACAAAATCTAAGATACAGATAGATAGAAATGGAAAAAATATAAAAGAATGCTTCATGGTCATTTGGTTACATTGGTAGGAAAGATAAAAGAAAAAATGATTCACTAGATTCATGTTAGGGTTGAATTAACTCTAACCAAAATGTTAACACACTGGCATGGTCTCTTAAAAGTAGTATTTCCTGGGGCCGGCAACTGTGGCATGATAGGTTAATCCTCCACCTGCACCGGTATCCCACTTGGGCACTGGTTTTAGTCCCAGCTGCTGCTCTTTTATCCAGCTCTCTGTTAAGGCATGGAAAAGCAGTAGAAGATGGCCTAAGTCCATGGGTCCAAGCACCCACTTGGGAGACCCAGAGGAAGCACCTGGCTCCTGGCTTCGGATTGGCGAAGCTCCAGCTGTTGCGGCCATCTGGGGAGGGAACCATCGGATGGAAGACCTCTCTGTCTTAACCTCTCTCTGTAACTCTTTCAAATAAATTAAATAAATCTTTTAAAAAAAAAAGAAAATAGGAGTTTTATACACTAATAGTAACATTGCTTATAGAGAATTCAAAAGAGAAATTTCATTCACACTAGATATCAGAAACATTAAATATTTAATAATAAGTTTAACCAAAGAAGTGAAAGATTTCTACAATGAAAAAAATTAAAATACATATGAAAGAAATCTCAAAAACACACACACAAAAAGGAAAGATTCTTGCTTAAAGCTTGAAAAACTAAATATCATTAAAATGTTCTAATTACTTAAATCAATCTACAGATTCAGTACAATCTCTTTTTTATTTCAATACAATCTCTATCAAAATAGCAGTTACATTATTTACAGAATTAGAAAAAAGATCATCGTCATATGGAACCACAAAAGACCCAATGTAGCCAAAGTAATCTTTGGGGGGGGCGGAAATCAAGCTGGTGGTATCACAATACCTGACTTCAAAGCATACTAAAAATCTAAAGGTATAGTTGTAGAGAACATAGCTTCTGCCAAAGCACCCTCAGTGAGGATACATCCTTCCAGCCTGGGGTGCAGCCACAGAATATGGGGAACAAGGTTTCTTCCAGAGCACCTTCAGTGAGAACACATCCTCCTGGATACAGAGTATGACTGCAGAAACTGATTAAGGATAGTACATGACCTACTAACAAGAAGAGCATTGAGCCCTTATGGTAATGTTGGCTCCCACAAGGACATGCAGCTGCTCCCCAGACATGCTTATCTAATGTCTTGCTAAACATGTTTCAAAGAAATCTTAGAGTTATATGAGCATGCAAATGTGTTGTATGAATGGCTGTTGTAATCACGGTCAATAAAGAAATATACTGGGATTGTCTGGTGGTGCTTTTCAGAGGAAGAGTTCCAGTGTCCTATCTGTCCTTTGCTTGCAACCCCTCCTCAACATATAGTAATTTAAAAAGCATGGTACTTGTATAAAAACCAACACATAGATAAATGTAATAGTATAGAGAGCTCAGAACTTAATCTGCAAACATACAATCTTCTGAATTTTTTACTAAAGTGCCAAGAATATTCATTGGAGAAAGAATAGTCTTTTCAATAAGCAGGGCTGGCAAACCTGGATGTATACATATGGAAGAATAAAATTAGATAAGATATCTGTCATCATAAAGAAAAATCAGTTCAAGGTGGATCAAAGGACTAAATAACACATGCAACTGTGGAAGAAAATTGAGGAGAAATACTTAGAGTCATTTGTGTAGGCAATGATTTTTCAGATAAGATCCCAAAAGCACAAGCAGCAAAATGAGACAAATAGGACCATATCAAACTAAAGCTTCTTCACACCAAAGGAAACAGTCAATAGAGTGAAGAGACATCTGACTAAAGGGAGAAAATATTTACAAACCACTTCTCTGACAAAGGATTCATACGTAGAATATATCAGGAGTTTAAAAAACTCAATAACCAAAACATCAACCATTCCAGTTAAGAAATGAGTAAGGGACCTGAATAGACTGTTCTTCAAAGGATAAATGCAAATGACCAACAAATATATGAAAAATAATGCTAGCCAATAGAGAAATATGTATCAAAACCAATGAGATAACGTCACCCCTGTCAGAATGCTTATTATCACACAGACAAAATTAACAAATGCCGACAAGGATGTGTAGAAAGGGTAATTGTTTCACACTGTTGGTGGGAATGTAATTAGTAAAACCACTGTGGAAAACAATACACAATCTCTTATAAAACTAGAAAAAGAATTTCCATGTGATCCATCTATTCCACTACTGGGTATATATTCAAAAGACATGAAATTTTTGTATCAAAGAGATACCTGCTCTGCCATATTATCACAACACTGTTCTCAGTAGCCAAGATACAGGATGAACTAAGGTAGCTCTCATCAGGTGAGTGGATAAAGCAAAAACAGTATATATATGTACACAATGAAATATTCACCTATGAAAAAGAATGAAATCCGATCAATTGAAGAAAAATAGATGGAACTGGAGGACATCAGGCTGAGTGAAATAAACAGAAAAAAAAAAGATAAATACCACATTTTCTCTGGTATGCAGGAGCTAAAAAGAAATCTAAACACAGACTGATAAATACCAGAGGCAGGGAGGGATGAAAGAAGTATGGATTAAAAAAATAAAATACATCAGTGAAATACCTAATAAAATTACCAATGATATTGTTCATAGAACTATAAAAAAAATCCTAAAATTCACACAGAACTAAAAAACAAAACTGAAATATTCAAAGTAATCTTGAGTGAGAAAATCAAAGGAGGAGAAATTAAATGACCTGACTTCCAAATATACAACAAAATTATAGTAATCAAATTCAGCATGATACTTGCATAAAAGCATATACATAGTCCAAGGGAAGAGAATTAGACAGCCTAGACATAAATATATCTATATTAGGTGCCAAAAAATGCACTGGAGAAAGACAGTCTTTTCAATAAATGTTACTTGGAAATTGGAATAGGAGACTAAATATAAAGATACTAAAGAGACTGAAACCCTATTTCTGCCATTTACAGCAATCAACTCAAAGTGTATTAATTACTTAACTAGTATCCGAAACTATGAAACTACTAAAATAAAACATGGGGGCAATATTTCAGGAAGTTAGAATAGGCAAGGATTTTATTAAAAAGCAGAGGCAACAAAAGTAAAAATAGAGAAATGAAATTTCATCATAGTAAATAGCTTCTATACAGCAAAGGAAACAATAAGAGAATGAAGAGACAAAGTACAGAATAAGAGAAAATATTTGCTGATAATACATCTAACAAAGGGTTAATAACCAGACTGTATAAGAATCTCAATAATTCAATAGAATTGATAAAATAGATAAAAATATAATTTAAAATGGGCAATAGATCTAAATCAACATTTTTTTCAAGGAAAGACATATAGATGGTCAGCATGTACATGAAAATATGCTCAACATTACAAATAATTAGGAAAATTCAAATTAAATCCATAATGAAATATTACCTCACTCCAGTTTAAATGGCTATTATTGAAAAGACAAAAGATAACTAGTATTGATGAAGACGTGTAGAAAAGGGAACACTTGCACACTGTTGGTAGAAATTTTAAATTACTAGAAAACAATTTGAAGGTTCCTCAAAAAATTATGATTACTTTAAGATCTAACAATTTCATTAATGAGTATATATATATACATATATATATACAAGGCAAATGAAACCTTTGTCATAGAGAAATCTGCACTCCATGTTTATTGCCACTTTCTTTATTCATAATGGCCAAGAAATAGAAACAAACTAACTATCCATCAATTGATGAATGGATAAAGAATATATGGTACATATACAAGATGAAGTATTGTTTAGTCATTAAAAAGCTGAAATCTTGTCACTTGTAACAAAAGGATGGAACTGGAGGTAATTATGTTAAGTGAAATAAGTCAGGTGCAGAAAGACAAGTCCTACATGATTTCACATGTGGAATCTAAGAGAGTTGACCTTATATAAGTTGGGAGTAGCCTCTGGTTACAAGACTGGGGAGAACAGGTAGAGAGGGGAATAGAGAAAGATGATTAGCAGGAACTAGTTATAGTCCTATAGGAGAAAGAGGTTCTGGGATTTTAATGCAGAGTAGAGTAACTATAGATAATGTATTCTCCCTACATATTTTTTCTTTAAATTAAAAGAAAAAATTCTGAAAGTTTTCACAATAAAAGGTTATAAATACTTAAGGGGATTATTATGTTTATCCCGATTTAAACATTATACAATCTATGTACATATCAGGCCGGCGTCGTGGCTCAATAGGCTAATCCTCCGCCTGCGGCACCGGCACACCAGGTTCTAGTCCTGGTCGGGGCACTGGATTCTGTCCCAGTGGCTCCTCTTCCAGTCCAGCTCTCTGCTGTGGCCCAGGAGTGCAGTGGAGGATGACCCAAGTGCTTGGGCCCTGCACCCACATAGGAGACCAGGGGGAAGCACCTGGCTCCTGGCTTTGGATCAACGTGGTGCGCCAGCCGCAGCACGCCGGCCATAGCGGCCATTGGAGGGTGAACCAACAGTAAAGGAAGACCTTTCTCTCTGTCTCTCTCTCTCACTGTCCACTCTGCCTGTCAAAAAATTTTTAAAAAATTTTTTAAAAATCTATGTATATATCAAAACATTACATTATACTCCATAAATATGTACACTTTTAAATATCAGTTGAAAAATCTTTAACAAAGGAAAAACAGAAAATGTATAAAACAAAGAGTGAACCCAAATGTAAACCATGGACTTGGTTGATAGTGATGTATGACTGTAGTTCACAGATCATAACAAATGTACCATACTGGCACAGGATATTGATGGTGAGTGAAGCTACTAAGTGTTTGTGTGTGTGTGTTTGTGTGTGTGTGTTTGCTGGACAGAATCTATGGAAATTCTGTACTTTCTTTGAATCCAAAGATGGCTGAAAAAATAAAGTCTATTAAGTTAAAAAATTAAACAAATAAAAATTCACAATAAAAGTGAGGGGAGGGGGAATATCCAGGAAATTTCAGAAAACAAGCTCATATGTTTGATACTTAGAAAAAACATAAAAAGACCTCTAGGGTTATGTATTAGGGAAAAAAGCTTTTAAAAATATATTCTGAAACTCCTGGTTCTAGACAAAATAGAGTAATTTCTCTATATTCTTCCCCCTAGGTATACCTAACAATCCTAGATATTACATATAAAATACACACCAGAAAACTCAGAAAGGTAAAGAGAAGAAAATAGGCCAGCTAGGCCCTTGAGACGTGAAGAATGACTTGACATTGAATTCTTTGGGCTTTGTTTTTGCCTCATATTCCTAGACTTAGTGCAAATAAAGTTAGCAGGCAAGAAATACTATGGGTACAAACAAACTCTGTTTAGCCTAAGAACCAAGTTAGAGGGCAGTCTAGCAAGACAGATATCTTTTAGAAAACAATTGCTCTATCTAGGCAAATATCATACACACACACAAACTACGGCCTTCACACCTATCCCCATCAGCAAAAGTCAGTGTTAAGCAGAACTCAAACTACCCAGTAGTAATGTAGCACTCTCTCCCTACCTTCTCATTTGGTGGAAGAGGGGACTATGGGAAAGCTTGGATTTTTGCCACTTATCAATGCTAACAAGATCCTCCCTCTACTGTATCAATGGAGGTTAGCTGGAATGAATAATAAGACACCCTACCCATCCAGTCAGTACTGAGGTCATCTAAGCCCTCACCCCTACCCAGCAGTAATGAAGATTACCTTTCCCTTAATCAGTGGAAGCTGGGTGAGGATCCTATACTTCCACTCCAACCCAGCAGTGCCAAAGAGGTGTTCTCCATATCCCTCTGGTACAGCAGCAAAAACAACTTCCTAAACAGATTTAACTGGATATGAGAGTAAACTTAAAGATAGGGAAAGAGGAATGATAAAATATAAGCAACAGAGGGGAAATGGACTAAAAAAAAAAAAAACTTATTCTAACTTCCTTTTCCTTTCTCAAACATCAGGGACTCATTTCATGTAAAAGTACACAATAAGAAAGAATCATACTAGAATCTAATACAAAGTTATTATAGTAAAAAAGGAGTAACATCCCTACCAAAAAAAATTGATAGATTACTAGAGTCATGGTCTTAAAAGAGATCAAAATTGCACCTGAGATTTCAAATCAAGTTAATGGAAATTAATAATGTGCATAATGAAAAAGTATAAATTAGAACTAGAAAAGCTAAGTAAGTGATTAAAGATTTTAAAAGCAAAGTAACAAAACAATATCTAAAAATGGCTGCAACGGCCAGAGCAGCACTGATCTGAGGCCAGGAGCCAGGAGCACCCTCCAGGTCTCCCACGTGAGTGCAGGATCCCGAGGACCTGGACCATCCTCCACTGCTATCCCAGGCCATAGCAGAGAACTGGATCTGAAGAGGAGCAGTTGGGACTAGAACTGGTGCCCATATGGGATGCTGGTACTTCAGGCCAGGGCTTTAACCTGCTGCGCCACAGCAACGGCCCCTAAAAATCCACTTCTAAATAACCCATTTCAAAGAAGAATTCACAAAGAAAACTAGAAAGTATTTCAAATTGAATATTGGAGCATGTAATATCAAAATTTGTGATATCTGGCTAAAGCAGTACTCATAAATTTATGGTTGCAACTGCCTATTTATGGAAGGAAAAAAAAAAGATTTGAATTCAGGTAGCCAAGTTCCCAATTTAAGAAACTGCAAAAAGAATGAATTAAACTTAAAGAAGTAGGGGATCAAATAAATACATAGGAGATCAGAAATAAATACATAGGAAAGTATGTATATGATTCAAGAATCATTGATTCTTGAAAAGATTCTTGAAAAAAATTTTAAAAATTCAGAAACAAAGCATGATTACATCCCCAACAGTTTATTATAAAACAACACAAACCTTACCTTGGCCAATTCCTTAATTTTACCAAAACAAGGCTTCCAAGAGGGAGCTGTGAATAGACTATCTTAAATCCACTTTGATGAAGCTGAGACTCTTCAGGAAAATCTTCTTCAGAAATAGAGCACTTGTTATATCTTGTATCAGTGTTCATGAAGCAATACCAAGGTTCATTGTGATCAACTCTGGCTGCATCCTCACTTGACAACAATCTCCACTTCAAACAACTTTCATTTTCACACTGAACCCATATTTTGTTTACGTACATGTTTTCCACTGAAGAATCCATTGCACTGGTAAGATATTCAATTATCTTACCATCTAATTTTTTTCCATAAATGCATTTAATCTGGAAAATAAGAAAGAGTAAAATAAAAGAATAAAGATTCAAGAGTATAAGAAAAGAAATTTCAAACCAAAATTAGAGAAATTTTGATGCTGTCTTTGCCAATTCCCTCTCTGTCCAACAAAGATTATACATGAGTATGTTGGACAAGTTATGTTTCTACCCACACAGAAAGAAAGGAGCAAAATAGAAATATTAATCAATCTGAACCAAAAAAAAAACAAACAACCAAGAAATGTAAAATGCAGCAGAAGAGAAGCAGCAGTTAGCTGTAATTCTTGTTATCATAAAACACACACCTCCTAGATGTAGTTGCAAATAGTTAAGCTTTATTAAATGCTGACTATGCACCAATTATTATGCTAAGTACTTTATGTGCACAGCTCATAGTCTTCCCAACAGCTTATTATGCTTGTTTCCACAAAGAAAAAAAGAAAGAAGCTAAAAAAATAAATTTTTATGAGGTCCCAGAGGTAGTACAACAAAAAGTTGATATTTAAATGGAGGAATTTGTTTCTAAATTCTATGATCTTACACATTAGATATAGTACCTCTTGAGTATATATACAGTGAAACTTGAAGATTCATGATTTTACTAAATCTCAGAAAAAATGAAATGTAGCAAAATATTTTACCATATAAACATTTGAAATTTCTTTTAAAATGTTAAAGCAAATTTTTCTTTTTATAGTTTTGCCTTTTATCCATTATTAATTCAAATTTTTCTCAGCTTTTTTATTATAAAATTTTAACAATACAAATTAGAATTACATGATTAAGTTCTAAAATTTCAGCCTCAATAATAATAGCAATTTAATTAATGTAATTAAAATATAAGTAAATCTAATTATCAGCAACTTATTTTGCAATGCAAAGCCTATTATTTAAAAAGCTATTTGATATACCATATTCGTGTTTAGGAAAACATTAAAAGTATCAGCATCATTTAAAGAAGGCTTTAATTTATTAGTTAATCACATATTTATAAACTACTTACTTTCATTTGTCATATACCAGGGCCACTGAAAATTGATTTAAGAATTTGACAATATGCTTTAATAGTATCATAGTTCACAATTTTTAATCTATTAAGCTAACTCATGTGAATGTGTCCAAAGAAAAAGAACTTAAAGGAGACCAACATATTTATACAAAGATTAAAAAATATTCACTACAGCACTGTCAATCGATTGAAAAAGTAGAGAAATCTAAACACAAGAAGAGTAAAATATAGCAGAAGAGAAATATAAAATTGGCTAATTATATTTATATTTTAAAAATATGACTAAATTTTTAACTGGTAGGAAAATTTATAACGAGGAAAACTACACTGTGGATTGCAAGTGAAGTATATAGACTTTTTTTCTACTTTCTGGATTATCATAAAGTAGGGCAAAAGTGGTTGAATTAAGATTTGGGAGCCAGATTATGTGGGTGGCTCTGCTATTCATTAGGTAAACGTCCTTAAGCAAGTCATTTAGCTTTGCTGGACCCTCATTTTACATTTGGTGTACCTTCCTCTGTGTAAGAGTATGTGCCTAATAACTGTCTTTATTTTCAATACTTACACATCATCTTACTATGCTAGCTAGGGCAGATACAAGTCATGATAATAACATCTTTTTCATATTTTAAAGAGAAGGCTTCTAGTATATGAATACTAAGTCTAATGTTGGTAGCACTTTATTGTGGGAATGAATAGTGTTACGAAAAACTTCTTCCTTCAATTAACAGTTTGCTAAAAGGATTTTTCTACTGTTATCCAGGAAGTGCAGTTAAATTTCATTGAATGCTTTCCTGCATATATTGAGATGAATATAAGGTGTTCCAAGATGTTTTAAAATTGAATATGTTGTATTAATGGATTTATGAATGATAAACCATATGTTTATTCTGGGTAAATCCTACCTAGTCATGTCTTATGAATTTTTTTCTTTAAAAATACTGTTATATTCCATTTATTAAGAATTATTTTAGATTATTCATATGTGCATATGAAATATTCCTCTATTATTTTCATTTGTCCTTTTGTCTTTCGTTTTGATATCAAGCTTGTAGTTGTCTTGGAGATTTCAAGATGGCCAGGTAGAGGTGCTGTGTTACCTGCTTCTTCCATAGAGAATAACCAAAACAAAAAGCTGTATTTTGAGGTGAATGCCCAAGGCAGAACATCAGAACTCAGCAAGGGAGACATAGGACTCCCGCATGAGACAGAAACATGGGCTGGCAGCATAGAGGAACAAAGCAAACTGGCAATCACAACCATAGTCTTATGGCTGATGGGAAATCTCCATTGCAGGTGAAAAGGTAAATAAGAGAGCCTCAGCAGAGTCACACAGATGGCACTACTACAGGGATCCACAATCATAATAGGGTTGGAGTCCAGGAAGGGCAGCTACCTGGAAAATGCAATGTAGCTTTGCTTCAGAGAAGGAATTGACCATAGCTCCCCACCACCCCAGTGAAGAATTTAGTAACTCAAATAAAAAAATATGGTTAAAAGCCTCAACATCAAACTATATCAAGGGAAATATCCCAGAATATAAAATTTTTTAAAAAGAAAAGGAAACTAGCACAACATCTGAGATCTTTGGGATACCAATAAATGAACAATTATTTGAATTTTGGGAATCCCCAGAGGAGTAGGAAAAGGGGAAAGGCATAGAGAAACCTAGTCAATATAATAATAGCTAAGAATTACTCCAATCTTGGGAGTGACATGGGAATCCAGGTGCAGGAAGCTCACAGAACACCAAATAGACATGAACAGAAAAGATCCTCAATTGACACATTATACTCAAATTGTCAAAAGTACTTCACAAGAGATAATTCTAAAAACTGCAGGAGAAAAAGTGCGAAATCACATTAAAGAGAACCCCCAATTAGATTAACAGAAAATCTCTCAGCAGTAATATTAAAGGCCAATAAAGAATGGAATGACATACTCTAGGTTGTAAAAGAAAAAAACTGCCAACCACATATACCCAGGAAAATCACCCTTTAAGAATGAGGGAGAAACAAGACTTTCCAAGAAAGCAAAAATTAAAGAAATTCATCTATACTAGATTGGTCTTACTAATGATACTTAAGAAATAACCCTACATCCATAAACAAAATAAATATCAGTATCATCATGAAAATACATGAAAGTATAAAAACCACTAGAAAAGCAGATACATGAAAGAGAGATAGAAAACAAAATTTATCAATACAGGAAATGACCAAACCATTAAGATGAACAACAACACAGGAAGAAAAGAACAAAGGATATTCAAAGCAAACAGAAGAAAATCAACAAAATGACAGGACTATGTCTTTACTTATCAATATTAATCTTGAATGTAAGTGCATTAAATTCTCCAGCTAAAAGACAGACTGACTCAGTGGATTAAAAAAAAAATACCAGGGCTGCTGTTGTGGCATAGTGGGTTAAGCTGCCACTTACGACAGCCACATTCCATATAGGAGTGCCAGTTTGAGTCATTGCTACTCTGTTTATGATCCAGCACCCAGCTAATGCACTTGAGAAAGCAGTGGACGATGGCTCAGGTACTTGGGCCCCTGTCACACAAGTGGATGACCTGAATGAAGTTCTGGGCTCCTGACTTCTGCCTGGCACAGCCCTGGCCATTATGCCTATGTGGGGAGTAAACCAGTGGATCTCTCTGTCTCACCCCTCTCTGTCACTTTGCCTTTCAAGTAAGTAAAATAAATCTTAAAAAAAAAAAAAAAGACCAAACCGTATTCTGTTTTCAAGAATCTTAGTAGTCATATAAAGAGTACAAAGATTGAAAGCAACAGGAAGGAAAAAATATTCCATGCAAACGGAAACCAAAAGTGAACTGGAATACCTGTACTTTATCAAACAAGACAGATTTTAAAACAAAAACTGTAAAAGGAAACATCGGCCGGCGCCGTGGCTTAACAGGCTAATCCTCCGACTTGCGGTGCCGGCACACCAGGTTCTAGTCCCGGTTGGAGCGCCGAATTCTATCCTGGTTGCCCCTCTTCCAGGCCAGCTCTCTGCTATGGCCCGGGAAGGCAGTGGAGGATGGCCCAAGTCCTTGGGACCTGCACCTACATGGGAGACCGGGAGAAGCGCCTGGCTCCTGGCTTCGGATCAGCAAGATGCGCCGGCCGTGGTGGCCATTGGAGGGTGAACCAATGGCAAAAAGGAAGACCTTTCTCTCTGTCTCTCTCTCTCACTATCCACTCTGCCTGTCAAAAAAAAAAAAAAAAAAAAAGGAAACATCAATATATAACACCGAAGAGATCAATTCAGCTGTTCTCCCATGCACAGAGAGGCAGCCTGTTGGGTTTTCCCCACCCGACAATAAGCCTTTTCCCTTACTCCGGTGTTTGGTGTGTTTTGTGGTGGCCATTCCTTTCATTGGTGCCAAAACCTGGGACCAGGCACTGACGTCAACCTTGCTCTCCCCTCAGGGATGTGAGCTGCTTCAGGATCTTGGACTTCTGCTGTGAGAAGCCAGAGCCATGTCTCACAAGACAAAGGAACTGGCTAGGCCCAGGATGCTTCCACTGTGATGAAACTGGACACCGGACAGTCCTTGGTCCCACAGGGCCAGGTAGGGGCAACCAATAACATGGGCCGTCCTTGGTCCAGCAGGGCCATGGGAAAGAAGGAATGCAGACATAATACTTGTTTGCCCAGGGACTATAAAAACCCTGGGAACAAAGAGAAGGGGGTCTTGGTCTCCCAGCACTGCGTTGCATGGGAGGCCAGACCCTAGCATGCTGACCTACAAATAAAGTCCCTTTGTTCTTTGCATTTCGGTGAGTCTTGCTGCTTCTTTCTATCTGGGCAATCTGGAACACAACACTGCCAACCACAAACTGACAGCATATATTTGACTAGGCAGAGGCCCAGTCTAGTACATCACTGGTAAATGGAACTAATCACTCCCTGTGGGTGCTATTCTAACAAATATATACCCGAAGTTACAGATGTAGAAGGCTGAGTGAAAGTGGGTGATACATGCTAATCCCACCCCCACTTTCTTCCCTTCCCTGTGGGTTTCAGTGCACATCTGGATACCACAGGCAGTGAGAGAGTTTTGAGAGACATCTTGACCCCTGAGCTTAAAGAAAAATGCCCCATCTTTTTCTACACCACCATCTGGCCTGGTTGACATTTCATTCGTTAGCTCTGGGTTAACAGCCAAAACTGTCTCTCTCTCTTCCTAAACCTTCCTCCTCCGTTCTGCCACTCCCTCTCTTTCAACCTAGCCACTTTGGCATTTGTTCTGCACTGCACCAGGGGGGCCATAAAGCCCTGAGAGAAATTTCAGAAAATCTATACCCATATATCTCTCTCAACATATGTGAAATAATGAACAAGACCACTAGCCCTTCAAACCAGCAGGCTCACTGGATTAATTATTATTTCCAGACATATCTCCTTTTCCATAACAGCCCCTTATTCTATCACCTATCCGATTCTCCTTAGGAATCTCTGGAGGGACACCCATCTGCTCTGATGGACGCCCTTTCCATTAAACCTAACATAATGGTAAACAATAACTTGCCAAACTTATTTTGCAATTTGTTTTAACAGGTTTCTGATGATATAGCAATGGGTAATCAGTACTCATTATAGCCCCTAAGGTGGACTTTGCAGTCTCTGATTTAATGTCACAGATTTAGAGTTAGAGTTTTATAAAAGGAGTAGAATCCCATATGAGTATAATTTTGACCTTAAATCAGATAGAGGTATAATGTAATGCCAGCATCTTCAGTCATCCAGGTATAATTGCTAAATGTAAATTGGGTAAAGCAAATATGATAAATGTGTCTAAATGTAAACATTGGTACTCTAGGCAACTTATATTCTATAGAAAAACTACTTGAGTTTGCTAACATGCTTTCATAAATTGTCCATATGAAAACAGTTCAACACTACTTGAAAATAACTAAGGTTGAAATCTGATGTGTTATCTTATTTAGAAAATGTCTTCATTTAGAGATTTCTAAGGGGTTATTTCAAAACATAAATCAAGGAAATCAGCAGGTAGAAAGCGAAAGCTATTATTTGACATAGAAATAGAATCTGATTCTCTGTTAAAGCAAAGAGGTTTTTTATAATATTTTGAAATCATCTTAAAAATCTGTTTAAAGCCTGCAGCATCTCCTTTTGATAGTTTTGTCTAATTAGTGACTCTCTGTCAGTTTTCTAGCCAGTTCCAATAAGCTATTCTCTCTTCCCTACTTCTGACTTTATTAAAAAAAACCATTCCAAATTATGGGGTATGGATTCAAGGACTAGCTCTTAAACTCAAGGTTTTATTTCTAATTTTTAGAACAACTAAAGACAGATTTTGAAGTAATCTATTGAGTAATCACTTTGTATCAATTATCAAAACTGGTCTATTTTATGTTATGATGTTAAGGGATCCTATTTCTATTAAATATTTTGAACCTTTTTGGCATTCTTGACAGGTATTCAAAAAAAATCCAAGTTCAAAATTCTTTGGATTTTGATACTTCCAGTTGGGCCCCTGGGAATATCAAAGTATATATGTCACTCATTTTGTAGAGACACCAACTAATCAGGCTATTTGGATTATATTACAGGTACTATCAAGATGTGAAGTGCTGCTAAATTTTAAGTTATGATAATGTAAAATTCTGCTAATACAAATTCCAAAAGTTAAAAATTCTAATGATCTTGTGTTACCAGACATAATGATTATCTTAATGAGAAAGGCCCAGAGGCCTAAAAAGGATAAATGTTTTGTAAAATCCTACCATAGACTTCTAGTTTAGACCATCAAAGTTTAGAGATGGGACTTGAGCACCCCCTTGACTTGCATGCTCTTAAAAATTTCTCTGGTCTACTTTAACAAAACCAGGAGGAAAAAGAAAGCTAGGCACCAGAAGCAATATACAGATAGGTGGCAGGCCAGTTAATGGCTGCTCTACACAGTGATCTGCCATCAAGGAGATCCAACAGGCCTGTCCACTGCATTGGTTTATATGGAAAGCCAGGGTTTTAGCAGAAGTCAGCTCATGAAGAGCCCTGGCAGCTCTGCCAGCCAAGAGTTGGGTCACTGGAAATGGAAATGCCCTGGAGTCGAAAGATGCCCAGATCAGAGCCATAGACCTTGTTGGTTCTAAGCTGAAAAGCCCTTCATTCTGCCCAACTTCCAAAGTAACCACCACTGCTGAGGGGACAAATAAGGTCAGCAACATTTCAGGCAGCACTGTAAACTTCCTGTTAGAGATGCCACTGCCTTCACCTGGCCAGCTCTCCTCCCAGGCCAGCTAGGTAATGGAAGTCAACAAGGCACCTTCCCCAAGGAGGTTCACACCTCCCTTATGATGTACCTCATGTAAAGAGATAAATAGGTCTGGGCTTCATGACTGACAAGAGCTTAAAGCCTACCTGGATATTATCAAGCCTCTTCTGTCAGTTTCTATCAGCCTCTCAATGGGAAAACTTGCTTGTGGTTTAGACAGTACCTTTCTTAGGTCTTCTAACAATGACTCTGTCTTTTGTTCTAGACTCTGTATAGCTCACTGGGGCCTCATTCCTTTGTAATCATACCCTCTAGTCTTACATGAATGGTTCTACTCCCAACCCAGGTGTATTGATAGTCCACTCCCCCACTTAACATTGTATGATTATTCAGAACTTTTTCTATGAACTCTTCCTCTCTCTCTCCCTATGGAGCTCCCTCATCACTTGGTTAATGCTGCTCCTAGGACCATTGGCTACTATTCTCACTCTGGCTTTTATACATTGTCTGTTTAAGTGTTTACAGAAAGTGATCATAGAATTAACCAAACCCTTCACCAACCAAGAAGTCAATCAAATGCTACTACAGGGATATACTTGGCTCACCACCCAGGACATCACGATTTTAGATATCACTCCAAGCCAATGGAGAGTAACTCATTACCCCATGTCAGCAGGAATCAGCTCTAGAAAATAGATCATTGTCTCTCCACCCCGCTGGACTTTTGTGGCCGATGTAATCCCATACAACACTTGCTTTATAAAAGAGCATCAGCTCCACCCCCACCCTGACGAGATTTGCTGCTCCCACTTCCTTACTTCTGTAAAGCTATAGAAGACCTGTTCTCCCAGTACAGGCTGCTGTTCTCTTGCGAACAGGGAGGCAGCCCGTCAGGTTTTCCTCAACCAACAATAAACCTTTTCCCTTAAAAAAAAAAAAAAAAGAGATCAATTCAACAAGATGATATAAATGTTTATATAACTAATGCTCATGTGCCCAATTTTAGAAAGAAAATGTTATTAGATCTAAAGAGACAGACTCCAATACAATAAAAATGGGGGACTTCAATACTCCACTTTCATCATTGTACATATCATCCACACGAAAAATATCAAAAAGAACAGTGGAGTTAAACCATATAACAGTCCAAATGAACTTAGCAGCCTGCATTGTGGTGTAGCAGGTAAAGCCACCCCCATGATGCCAGCATCCCATATAGTTCATGTCCTGGCTACTTTACTTCTGACCCAGGTCCCTTCTGATGGCCAGGGAAAAGCAGCGGAAGATGGCCTAAGTGTTTGGGACCCTGCCACCCTGGTGGGAAACCCAGATGAAGCTCCTGGCTCCTGGCTTCAAGCTAACCCAGCTCTGGCCTTTGCAGTCATCTAAGGAGTAAACAAGCATATGGAAGATTTTCTCTCTTTCTCTCTCTCTCTCTTTCTCTGTAACTCTGGCTTTTAAATAAATACATAAATCTTTTTTAAAAATGAACTAACATCAAAGAAGGAGGTACCTTTCTCTGAAGGGAGGAGAGAACTTCCACTTTGACTATGACCCTGTCAGAATAAGATCGAAGTCGGTGAACTCAAAATGCTTCCATAGCCTTGGCAACTCATGACTAGAGCCTAGGGAGATAACTGACGCCATAAACAAAAGTGTCAAATTGTTAAGTCAGCAACAGGAGTCACTGTGTACTTACATCTCATGTGGGATCTGTCTTTAATGTGTTGTCTAATATGAAGTGATGCTATAACTAGTACTAAAACAGTATTTTTACACTTTGTGTTTCTGTGTGGGTGCAAACTGATGAAATCTTTACTAATTATATACTGAATCGATCTTCTGTATATAAAGATAATTGGAGATGAAAAAAAAAACCTGGTGTTAAATTGGAAATGGCATAGAAAATTAATTAATTTTTAAAAAATATTATGTAGGATCTCTGTCTTTAATGTGCTGTACACTGTTATTTAATGCTAAAACTAGTACTCCAACAGTATTTTTTCACTTTGTGTTGCTATGTGGGGGCAAACTGTTGAAATCTTTACTAAATATATACTAAACTGATCTTCTGTATATAAAGAGAATTGAAAATGAATCTTGATGTGAATGAAAGGGGAGAGGGAGCGGGAAAGGGGAGGGTTGCGGGTGGGAGGGAAGTTATGGGGGGGGGGAGCCATTGTAATCCATAAGCTGTACTTTGGAAATTTATATTCATTAAATAAAAGTTAAAAAAATAAAATAAAATAAATCAGGATTATAAAAAAAATGAACTAACAAATATTTAAAGAACTTTTCACCCACTGCTACAGAATATATGTTCTTTTCATCAGTACATGGAACTTTCTTTAGGATACACCATAGAGTAGGCACAAAACATGTCTCAATAAATTTTTTTAAAAATCAAAATTATATAATGTATCTTTTCTGACTATGATGGGATAAAACTAGAAATCAACAACAAGAATATTTTGGAGAATAATACAAATAAATGGCAAATAGGCAACATGCTTCTGAACAAACAATGGGTCACAGAAGAAGCCAACCAGAATGTAACAACTCTTAAAACAAGTGAAAATGAAAATACAACTAAATTAACTTATAGGACACAGCCAAAACATTAGAGAGGTTTATAGCAATAACTACTTACATAAAAGAATAGAATTTATTTTTATTAAGATTTATTTTATTTATTTGAAAGGCAGAGTTACAGAGAGAGAAGTGGAGATGTCTTCCATTTACCCGTTCACTTCCCAAATGGCCACAATGCCCAGGGCTGGGACAGGCTAAAGCCAAGAGCCTGGAAATCTATCCAGATCTCCAAATGGGTGGCAGGGGCCCAAGTACTTTTTTCATCTTCCACTACCTTCCCAGATGTATTAGCAAGGAGCTGCATAGGAAGTGGAACAGCTGGGATTCAAATGCAGCCCATGGCTTAACCCCATGTTCCATGGTGCCAGCACACAAAAATAAAAATATTTCAAATTAACAAGCTAATGGTGCATCTCAAAGAAGTACAAAAGAACAAATCAAACCCAAGATTAGTAGAAGGGAAGAAATAACAAAGATCAGTAATAAATAAATGAAACAGAAACTTAAGAAAATAGAAAAATGGGGCTGGTGTTCTGGAATAGCAATCCCATATGGGAGTAGGTTCATGTCGCAGCTGCTCCACTTCTGGTCCAGCTCCCTGCTAGTGGCCTGGGGAAACCAGCAGAAGACAGCCCAAGTGTTTGGGCCCCTGACACCCATGTAGGAGACTCGGAAGAAGCTCCTGTTCCCTGGCTTCGGCCTGGCCCAACCCTGGTCATTGTGGCCACCTGGGGTGTGAACCAGAAGATGACGATCTCTCTCTCTCTTTATAACTCTGACTTTCAAATAAATAAATAAAGCTTTAAAAAAAGATAATTGAGGCCGGCGCCGCGGCTCACTAGGCTAATCCTCCGCCTTGAGGCACCGGCACACCGGGTTCTAGTCCCGGTCGGGGCACCGATCCTGTCCCGGTTGCCCCTCTTCCAGGCCAGCTCTCTGCTGTGGCCAGGGAGTGCAGTGGAGGATGGCCCAAGGCCTTGGGCCCTGCACCCCATGGGAGACCAGGATAAGCACCTGGCTCCTGCCATCGGATCAGCGCGGTGCGCCGGCCGCAGCGCGCTACTGCGGCGGCCATTGGAGGGTGAACCAACGGCAAAAGGAAGACCTTTCTCTCTGTCTCTCTCTCTCTCACTGTCCACTCTGCCTGTCAAAAAAAAAAAAAAAAAAAGATAATTGAAATGAAGCAGTGGCTTTTTGTAAAGATAAAATTGACAAACTTTTAACTAGACTAAAAAAAGATTCAAATAAATATTCAAATAAATACAGTCAGATACTACAATTGATGCTATAGAAAGATCATTAGGAATTAGTTTACAGTTCTTTGTTTTCTTCTGGACCTTGGTAATTTTTCTTACTTTCTTTTTGGCTGGCTATATAAGCAAAAATTTTTGGCTTTTAGCACTTCTAGTTAGATGTAACAGGGATGGGAGACTAAGAGTATTCATGTTATGGGATTTCTATTACCATATCTGGCAAATTACATTCCCCAAACTGGTAATCTGTACATATTTTTGATGTAGAAATTGAAATTCTGTAGTAAAGTTTTCATTTTTTCACCAAATAATATGTTGTGAATGTTTCTCAGTTACATAAAATATTGTTTATAATATAATTTTTAATAAGGGAATAGTTCTTTGTTACAAATGTATAAAAATTATTTTAATGATATACATTTAGCTAGACATTTAAATTTCTCAGGATTATTATTATACATAACACTGGATAAATAATTTTGTTACTCAGCCAGCAAACCAACACACTTTATTTTATTTTATCTATTTACTTATGTATCTTTAAAGAAATACAAATACAACTTTAGGAATATAGTTATTCTTCCCACCATTCCCATCCTCCCACCCACACTCCCACCCTCCTCCTCCCTCTCCCCTTCCCAGTTCCATTCTCCATTAAGATTCATTTTCAATTAACTTTGTACACAGAAGACCAACTCCACAATAAGTAAATATTTCAACAATTTGCACACACATGCACATATACACACAAAAATTATTTGACCTAGTTTTACAGTTAACTCTCATAATACAATTCATTGAGGACAGAGGTCCTGCATGAGGAGTTAGTGCACAGTGACTCATGTTGTTAATTCAACAATTGACACTCTTATGTATGATGTCAGCAATCACCTGAGGCTCTTGACATGAGCAGCCTGGACTATGGAAGCTTTTTGAATTCACAAACTCCGTCAGTATTTACACAAGGCCAAAAGCAAAGTGGAAGTTCTCTTCTCCCTTTAGAGAAAAGTGCATCCTTCTTTGATGGCCACTTCTTCCCACTGGGGTCTCACTCACAGAGATCCTTCACGTGAACATTTTTTGCCACAGTGTCTTGGCTTTCCATGCCTGAAATGTTCTCACCAGCTTTTCAGCCAGACCAGGAAGCCTTAAGGGCTGATTCTGAGGTTAGAGTGTTATTTAAAGCAATTGTCATTTTATGAGCCTGCTATGTGGACTGCTTCCCATGACCAATACATCTTCATTCTGTATATACTGTGAGCTAAGAGTGATGATGAAGAAGATAAGTACATTCTTTCTCTCATCCTTATTCATAAATTGTTGAATACATTTCTAAATATTCAAATAATAAATTTCTAAGAGTAAAATTGCCAACAGGTTGAAAAATCAACATACTTTCACAGATATTATCACATTAAAGTAGATGTCTAATTTATAAAAAAGAAACTGACAAGAAGAGTATGGGAAAAGAATTGAAAAGTGGAGTGTCTCGGTTTATTATTATTTTATTTTTTATACAAGCAATCATGACAATTTTCCTACAATGGAATATATTGTTAGGGTTTAAATACATAAAGCAGTATAAAATTAGCAAATGACCTAAGTTAAGTAAAACTTTTAAAGATACATATCCAACTGGAGAAATTACAATGTTTTATCCAATGGCTTTCAACACTGGATTTTCATTAAAATATGTGAAGCATTTTTAAAATGCAGAATTTTTAAAATCATCCCAGATATACTGTAACAACATCTAAGACTAGTTGCAAGATTAGAATTTTAAAAAGAAACAAACCCTCAAATGATTTTGATATGTATATAGGTAGCAAACTTCTGGCAGAATTTAAAAAAAAAGAATAAGCATAAGAGTGTTCTTGGAAATTTTTTACTTTTATGTTTTTAAATAGGGAAAATGTCAATTGAGTCTGATAAAAATTCTGTCTTCACATTTAATTAGGAAGATTTGCTAAATGTTCAGTAAAATTTACATAAAAAAATTGTAATGAGTCCCTGGGGAAAAATTCTATCAGAGTGGGTTTACTAAAAAATGGTTAAAAGACATTCATGACAGATCAAGACAAATCCAAATTGTCTTCTATGTGATAGTAAGTTAAAGAAAACTTGTAAAAGAGATTTATCTTCATGGGAAATAAGAATGCATAACTTATAAGTTCTTTATCTTAATTTACTTTCTCATATCAAAAATTCAATCCATACACAAACATGGTCACTCAGGTAACACTATACAGTTCAAACACAGCGGTCATTCTTAGTAGGGTATTCAGTAAAATGCCAAGCAGTCTCAAAAAGTGATATCACATTTATCCAGTAAATAGAGAATGTTGATTTCTTAAATTTTCATAACTTAAAATTTCTAGAAGTGCTGAATTGACTTTGAATTTTAAAATTCATAAATAATAAACTTATCTTTTAATTCCATTTCCCATTAACTTTATGAAATACCCTTACTGAAGTTGCATTTTCATGCAGTTTATCATAGTTTTTATCATGGTTTTTGTGTATTTACCATACAGAAATTTAAAATATTTCTATGACTTATTGAAAACAAGTTTGTGTACCTTAAGATTTTAGAGGAAATCTCCCATTCTTTTCTAACATATTTGTTGTTTTATTTCTTACATTTAGGAATTTAATCCATCTGAAATATTTTGTGTGTTTATGAATGGTGAGATGTAAGAATCTAATTTTTTTAAAAGCTTTTATTTAACAAATACAAGTATCATAGGTATAGCTTTAGGAATACAATGATTCTTCCCCCCAAACCCATTCTCCCACCCCCACTCTCATCCTACCTCCTATTCCCTCTCCCATCCCATTCTTCATTAAGATTATTTTTAAATTAACTTTATATACAGAAGAACAACTCTATACTAAGTAAAGATTTCAACAATTTTTACCCCCCGCACACACATAAACCATCAAGTATTGTTTGAGAAAAAGTTTTACAGTTAATTCTCATACTACAACTCATTAAGGACAGAGGTCCTACATGGAGAGTAAGTGCACAGTGACTTCTGTTGTTCCTTTAATGATTAACATCTTTATTTATGATGTCAGTGATCACCTGAGGCTCTTGACATGAGCTGCCAAGGCTATGGAAGCCTTTTGAATCCACAAACTTCATCAGTATTTAGACAGGGCCAAAAGCAAAGTGGAAGTTCTCTCCTCCTTTCAGAGAAAAGTACATTCTTCTTTGATGGCCCCTTCTTTCCACTGGAGTCTCACTCACTGAGATCCTTCACGTAGAACATTTTTTGCCACAGTGTCTTGGCTTTCCATGCCTGAACTGCTCTCATAGCATTTTCAGCCAGATCTGAATGCCTTAAGGGCTTAAGAATCTAACTTTTGATCTAAGTAGTCAACCAATTATCCTGACAACATTTATTTAATTGTCTTTTTCTCATTAATCTGAAATGGCTTTTCAAAATTGTAATTCATACATATATATATATATATATATATATACACACACAAATTTATTTCTGGGTTGTGTATTTATATTCCTTTGTTTCATATGTGTTTTCCTGTACCAATTATGACTGTCTTACAGTTCCTCTTGATATCTGATGGAACAATTCCTCTATTTTTTTGTTACTTTTCTTCAATAGTGACTTCCTTTTGGGAACAAGTCTTCTTTTATGTCCTTCAGTGGAGCTTTATAGTATCTTTCTTGAGTTATGAACATTTCTATCAATTTTGCAAGTGTTTTGAAATTTTCAGGCAGATCATTCCAAATATTGGCAATAATGTCTCTTTTATTATATAAATGTGTTTTGTTTTGTGTACTTTTAAATTAGCTCCAGGAAAATGTTAAATAGTGGTAGTAATATCAGACATATTTATTTTGTTATGACTTTGACAATACTGAAGTACAAATCTGGTCATTGAAAAAGGAAAAATTTAAGTTATTTTTATCAAGGTGCTCTTTTAACATTAGGTTCTAGGACACCATTATCTATCCCTCAGGAACCCTCAACGTGAGCAGTGAACAAAGTAGTAGGATGATGGCATGATATTGGCTAAGCAAAGCATTGGAAGAATGTGTGGACAACTGAGTTTAGAGAAAGGAGTTGGGGTAAACATCTAGAAAGAATGAGATTATAAATTACAAGTTCATTCATGGACCATTTATCATTATTTAATAAGTAATGAGAGTGGGTTTCATGATGATGTAATAGCAAATTGACACTGAAATCCTCACGGAGACCATGTATAAACTAGGCATACATCCTGAAAGGGATATGAAGTCCTCTGCAGGAAAGATGGAGAGTACTATAATAAAGAAGGTTTTACAGAGATGCTTATCAATTATTCATATACTATTATCATATTATAATGTATTGTAGCTACATTTAACTGTATCAATTCATAAATTATATTATCTAGATTAAACTATTCCTCTCAAAACGGAGCCACTTTAATATTTCTATGAAGAAACAGGCTGCTAGATCAAACTACATAATATTTCTTTAAAGATTTTTATTTGCTTACTTAAAAGTCAGAGTTACAGAGAAAGAGAGAGAGAGAGAGAGAGAGAGAAAGAGAGAGAGTCTTCCATCTGCTGGTTCACTCCCCTGATGGACACACAGTCCTTGGTTAAGTTTATTCCAAGGTATTTGATTGTTTTTGTAGCTATTGTGAATGGAATTGATCTTAGAAGTTCTTCCTCTGCCGTGGCATTGCCTGTGTATACAAAGGCTGTTGATTTTTGTGCATTGATTTTATATCCTGCTACTTTGCCAAACTCTTCGATGAGTTCCAGTAGTCTCTTAGTAGAGTTCTTTGGGTCCCCTAAATAAAGAATCATATCATCTGCAAAGAGGGATAGTTTGACTTCTTCCTTCCCAATTTGTATCCCTTTAATTTCTTTTTCTTGCCTAATAGCTCTGGCCAAAACTTCCAGAACTATATTGATTAGCATTGGTGAGAGAGGGCATCCCTGTCTGGTACCAGATTTCAGTGGAAATGCTTCCAACTTTTCCCCATTCAATAGGATGTTGGCCGTGGGCTTTTCATATATTGCTTTGATTGTATTGAGGAATGTTCCTTCCATATCCAGTTTGCTTAGAGTTTTCATCATGAAAGGGTGTTGTATTTTATCAAATGCTTTCTCTGCGTCTATTGAGAGAATCATATGGTTTTTCTTCTGCAGTCTGTTAATGTAGTGTATTACGTTGATTGTTTGCGAATGTTGAACCATCCCTGCATACCAGGGATAAATCCCACTTGGTCTGGGTGGATGATCTTTCTGATGTATTGTTGCATTCTATTGGCCAGAATTTTATTGAGTATTTTTGCATCTATGTTCATCAGGGATATTGGTCTGTAATTCTCTTTCAATGCTGCATCTTTTTCCAGCTTAGGAATTAAGGTGATGGTGGCTTCATAGAAAGAATTTGGGAGGATTCCCTCTTTTTCGATTGTTTTGAATAGTTTGAGAAGAATTGGAGTTAGTTCTTCTCTAAATGCCTGGTAGAACTCAGCAGTGAATCCATCTGGTCCTGGGCTTTTCTTTGTTGGGAGGGCCTTTATTACTGTTTCAATTTCTGTGCCAGTTATGGGTCTGTTTAGGTTTTCTATGTCTTCCTGGTTCAATTTAGGTAGGTTGTATGTGTCCAAGAATCTGTCCATTTCTGATAGATTTCCCTGTTTGCTGGCATACAAGTCCTTGTAGTAATTTCTGATGATTCTTTTTATTTCTGTGGTGTCTGTTGTTACGTTTCCATTTTCATCTCTGATCCTATTGATTTGGGTCTTTCCTCTTCTTTTTTTAGTGAGTTGGGCCGATGGGGTGTCAATTTTGTTTATTTTTTCAAAAAACCAGCTCCTTGTTTGGCTGACTTTTTGTAATGTTTTTTTTTTTTTTTTGGATTCAATCCTGTTGATTTCTTCTTTGATTTTAATTATTTCTCTTCTCCTACTGGGTTTGGGTTTGGTTTGCTGCAGATTTTCTAGATCCTTGAGATGACTTGAAAGCTCATCTATTTGGTGCCTTTCCAATTTCTTGATGTAGGCACCTATTGATATAAACTTTCCTCTTAACACTGCTTTTGTTGTATCCCATAGGTTTTGGTATGTTGTGCTTTTATCCTCATTTACTTCCAGAAAATTTTTGATTTCTCTTTTAATTTCTTCTATGACCCATTGTTCATTCAGGAGCATGTTGTTCAATCTCCATGTGTTTGCACGTGCTCTAGGGATTCCCAAGTTGCTAATTTCCAATTTCATTCCTTTGTGGTCTGAGAAGCTGCATGGTATGATTCTAATTCTTTTGAATTTGCTGAGACTTGCTTTATGGCCTAGTATGTGGTCAATCCTAGAGAAGGTTCCATGTTTGCTGAGAAGAATGTAAAGTCCTTAGATGTAGGGTGAAATGTTCTGTAGATATCTGTTAGATCCATTTGGGCTATAGTGTCATTTAAATCTACTGTCTCCTTGTTGATCTTCTGTCCTGTTGATCTGTCTATCTCTGAGAGTGGAGTATTGAAGTCCCCCAGTACTATTGTATTGGGGTCTAAGTCTCCCTTTAAGTCCCTTAACAAGCCTCAGAATCAGCCCTTAAGGCATTCGATCTGGCGGAAGAGCCCATGAGAGTATCTTAGGCATGGAAAGCCAAGACACTTTGGAAAAAAAAAAAAGACCTAAATGAAAGATCTCTGCAAGTGAGATCCCAGTGGAAAGAACGGGGCCATCAAAGAAGGAGGTACCTTTCTCTGAAGGGAGGAGAGAACTTCCACTTTGACTATGACCCTATCGGAGTAAGATCAAAGTCAGTGAACTCTAAAGGCTTCCATAGCCCTGGCAACTCATGACTAGAGCCTAGGGAGATTACTGACGCCATGAACAGGAGTGTCAAATTGTTAAGTCAGCAACAGAAGTCACTGTGTACTTACATCCCATGTGGGATCTGTCCTTAATGTGTTGTCTAATGTGCAGTGATGCTATAACTAGTACTGAAACAGTATTTTTACACTTTGTGTCTCTGCGTGGGTACAAACTGATGAGATCTTTACTAATTATATACTGAATCGATCTTCTGTATATAAAGATAATTGGAAATGAAAAAAAAACCTGGTGTTAAATTGGAAATGGCATAGAAAATTAATTAATTTTTTAAAAAAATATTATGTAGGATCTCTGTCTTTAATGTGCTGTACACTGTTATTTAATGCTATAACTAGTACTCCAATAGTATTTTTTTTTCACTTTGTGTTGCTATATGGAGGAAACTGTTGAAATCTTTACCTAATATATACTAAACTGATCCTCTGTATATAAAGAGAATTGAAAATGAATCATGATGTGATTGGAAGGGGAGAGGGAGTGGGAAAGGGAAGGGTTGTGGGTGGGAGGGAAGTTTTGGGAGGGGGAAGCCATTGTGACCCATAAAGCTGTACTTTGGAAATTTATATTCATTAAATAAAAGTTTAGTGAATATTAAAATAAATAAATAAAATTGGAAAAAAAACTATGAGTAATACAAAAGAAAGTAGAAAATGAATACAGTCACTCAACTGTCTAGAATTTTGTCCATCTTGCAACCAAAGGAAAAAGCACTCAAAATTTATAGTATGGCATCAATGGAAAGCTTATGAAAATCCATTATGATAGTCTGTTATAAAATGTTAAGGGGATTAAAAGATTACTTTTAACTGGTAGATAAAGTTTTCAGATTTTCTTTGGAAGTTGAGTCCCACAGTGGATAATACTGAGAAGATAAATTAACACTAAGAAAATGTCATTTTACTTAATAGTGACACTTATTTTAAACTGCATCTAACTTAAATTTCTTGGTATTTTAGATATAACACATTTTATCCAGTCTAATAGAATTTATAATACAGATGATAAAGCTTATTCTTTTCAAGCCAGACTTTCATTGCTTCTGTTACCTTTTCTCACCCACTTTTCTGGTTTTCATATTTACTGATAAAGAATAAAATGACAAGGAGGAAGACAATGTGGTTACAAAGATGCTAGAATCTTTGAAGAGGTCCTTATAAAGTCATGATAGTAGCTCATGCTTTAGTTTATGGAAATACTAGCAAATACAAAGCTTATGTCAAGTAAAACACTTACTTGACTTGATTTCTGTTTTTAACTTTTTATTTCATAACTTAGCTATTAACAATTTAACACACTGAACTACAAAATTCAGAAGAAAACCAAAGAATTAAATTTTAGAAAACAGAAAACATAGAATGGTTATACAAAATTACATAGCTTAAGTTCTGAGACATTAGTTTATTCATTCACTCAAGGCAATGATTATAAATAGTTATGGACACTCAATTTTCAGTTAGATGGCTCTATCACGATTTATGAGGTAACAGACTAGCCACTCTAGATCTCTGATCTCTTAACTGGGGACCATAAGAGTACAGCCTATACTCTTGATATAGTATATTGTACACATTGGATAAGAAATGGTTTTAAAATAAATGAATGATTTTCAACATTCATTCAAACACATATTGACCTCCTATTCAATGTCAGGTGCTGATTTTAGGACTATGGACAAAATATGAACAAGAAAAAATCTCTGTTACTGAGTTCACAAGAACTTTTCAACAAAGAAAGAGAAAAACCAAGTTACACAAATAGTTTAGAAATGTAATACAGTGTGATAAATGTTACAGTGCAACAACTTTTCTAGGAAAGGAAGGCTCCATGAAAGATGCATGGAGTAGCTGGAATTTGAGCTTAGCCAGAAAGGATAAGTAGAAATTGACTATAGAAAAATAGAAGAGGAAATGAGTATTTAAAAGAAGAAATTGCATGAGCAAAGGCATGAGAGTCTAAATGTGCAAAGCATGTATAAAAACATTGAGTTTTTAGGAATCATTAGAATACTTTCTAAGGGAAGAAAAAGTGGCAACAAGTGAGGCTGAAAATATCCAGAGTAAGATTGTAAAAGGCTTTATTTACTGTGTTAGGTTAACAGACATTATCTTTGAGGAAAAGAGGAGTCACTGACTGCTTGAAAACAAGAACATCACAAAAATCAGATGATTTGGTTCATATTTTCTAAGGTACACATTTTTATCTTTTAACATCTCAGCAATCGCAATGTATCCTCCAATAAAAGATCTCCTGAAGTCATAATGTAGTTGTCATTGCCTAAGCATGAATTACCTTGGTGCAAGGAAGTAGTTGGATATACTCACCAAAACATATGGAAATATGACTGTTTCCTTATGGTATAACTGGATAAGAGGCACCACTATGCAATTAAAGGATTGTCATATCTGAATTGCTTTCAGAGTCATTCTTCTATTGTCAAGGACAGTAGATCCTGGCTTCTGTTTAAATGGCCTATTAAATTCTTTTCAGATGGCAATCATTTTATCACACTTTTTGTTTTCTTTCCCCAACATGCTTTCTCATTCTCTACAATATGGATAAGCTAAGAATTTTCCAAATTTTTAAGTACTGTTTCCATTTTAACACTCTCATCTTCAAATTATTAATCTTTTTGCATTTTACTATTGGTAGTCAAGAGGACAAAGCCACAGTTTCCAAAATTTGCTTAGATATTTCCACACCCAAATACCCAACTTTGTTGCTTACAAGATCAATACAACTTAGCCAAGTATTGTGCCATTTTAAACAAGAATGGCCTTTTCTCTACTGTTCAACATTTTCCTAATTTCTAACTGAGACCTCATCAGAATGGCCTTTAAGTCCATCGATCTACCAACAACTATTTAAGGATTAATCAGATATTCTCTTAAAATACTGAGGCTTTCTCAATACCTTCCTCTTTTTCTTTCAGAGTACTTGTCAAATCATCCTTAACAGTCCATTCAGAACAATGCAGGCTTTTTTTCCAGGACTCTATTCAAAACTCTTCGTTTCCACCCATTACCCATTCTGTTTTTTTTTTTTTAACTCTTATTTAATGAATATAAATTTCCAATGTACAGCTTATGGATTACAATGGCTTCCCTCTCCCATAACTCATTACCCATTCATTTTTTTTAAAGATTTATTTATTTATTTGAAAGGCAGAGTTACACACACACAGAGAGAGAGAGAGAGAGAGAGAGAGAGAGAGATCAGCCATCTGCTGGTTCATTCCCCAAATGGCTATAATGGCCAGGATTGGGCCAGGCCAAAGCCAGGAGCCAGGAGATTCTTCTGGGTCTCCCACATGGGTGCAGGGGCCCAAGAACTTGGGCCATCCTCCACTGCTTTCCCAGGCCATAGCAGAGAGCTGGATCAGAAGTGGAGCAGCCGGCCGGCGCCGTGGCTCAACAGGCTAATCCTCCACCTTGCGGCGCCGGCACACCGGGTTCTAGTCCCGGTCGGGGCACCAATCCTGTCCCGGTTGCCCCTCTTCCAGGCCAGCTCTCTGCTGTGGCCACGGAGTGCAGTGGAGGATGGCCCAAGTGTTTGGGCTCTGCACCGCATGGGAGACCAGGATAAGCACCTGGCTCCTGCCATCGGAACAGCGCGGTGCGCCGGCCGCAGTGCACTACCGCGGCGGCCATTAGAGGGTGAACCAACGGCAAAGGAAGACCTTTCTCTCTGTCTCTCTCTCTCTCACTGTCAAAAAAAAAAAAAAAGAAGTGGAGCAGCCAGGACTTGAATGGGTGCCCATATGGGATACAAGCGCTGCACACTGGGGCTTTAACCTGCTGTACCACAGCCCTGGTCCCTATTACCCATTCTAAAGTCACTTCTACATATTAGGATCTGTATTGCCATTGGGAACCAATAGTTAATTTCAAACCTAATAGAATTGGACACAAGTAAATAACCCCAGACCTTGGTGAAATTTCACTGCCTGTTATTCCACAGGCTGGTCATCAATTTTTTTAAAATTTTTTTAAAGATTTATTTATTTGAGAGGCAGAATTACAGAGAGAGGGAGAGATGGAGAGAGAGAGGTCTTCCATCCACTAGTTCACTTCCCAAATGGCCACAACAGCCAGGGCCGGGCCAATCTGAAGCCAAGAGCCAGGAGCTTCCTATGGGTCTCATATATTGGGAGATCCTCTATTGCCTTCCAAGGCTATCAGCAGAGAGCTGGATTGGAAGAGGAGTAGCCAGGATAATAACAGGTGCCCATATGGGGTACTGGTGCCAGTGACAGAGGCTTAACCTACTACGACACATTGCCAGCTCCTGGGCACCAACTTTTACCAGTGCCTCTCCTGGGATATACCAAACCGACAGAATCATATATTGTACATCATCACCTTTGACTCACAACTGCCGACAGAGCTTTCAACACATTCATGTTCAAGTCCACCTGATCATGGGCAATGTGGTATTCTGCATGTCTGCATGACCCTCCCTCAACAAAGAGCTTAAAAAGTCCCCCACCTTATCTCCACTGACCCACCCCCAGCCACCCACTGCCCTTTGCACTGAAGATTCACTTCAGACCCCCACCACTCCCACTGTCCAGGTGAGCTGAACCTTACTTCCCCCTATTATGCTATCCTGTCTACAATAAAAGTCTTTTCTGCATTAACCAGTTGTCTCCGAGCCTTCTTTGGGCTCTAAAATCCCAAACCTAACATTTGGTGCTGAAACTCAGGAAGGTGATTTTAAGGCGACTTATCAGTGGTGAATTTCTGCCTCTCCATTGCTCCTTCAACACTCCCCACCAGTCACATTTCTGAGAGATCAGGTGGGAACTTTTGAGTGTACTTCAGAAGACCCTGCATCACTTCATTGGCCCTCTCGCAAATCCTGGCTAGATCTGGGTCTCTTCTCCAGCCTCTAGAACTGCGCCCTTCTGTCCTGGCCCCTCTCTTTCTGGGAATGCCTGGAAAAATAGACAGTCTAACCTTTTTAAGGTGGAGTCAGAGATCTGAGGATGCTTGCTTCTCTCCCTCCTGCTCTCTGTCTTGGCTCTCCAGGACTCACTCCCACTATTTTTTCCACATGGGAAACAACTTCATGACTGCCTAAAGATTCACCCGTTAAGTGACTCTGCCATAACCTTAAGATCCTATAACCAGGGAGAGAAATTAAGCCAAAAAGATTCATCTTTTTCTACAATTTGTTTTGGAGATCTATACAACATTCTTTTATCTCCATAATTGCCCTTCACTCTGTTATTCTTGTACCACCTACAAGATTCTCCTCCTTAAGAAAAAAAAAAATCAAACCTCTAACCTTTAAGCCTCTTAAGCCTGACCCTAACTTTGATCCTACTGATCAAGCCCCTACACCTCCTCTTCCTCTTTATGCTACTCAGCACCTAGCTGAGAAATCTTCCTCACCTTCCAAACCTTCTCAGTCCCCTGTGTTCCCAATAATCACCTCCAGCTGCTCACCACCACTACCCCATCCCTATCTTGCCCCTCTCTGAGGTGGCTGGAACAGAGGGTATTGTTAATGTCCATGTCCCCTTCTCCCTTTCTGATCTGGCTCAAAAGTGCTGAGGTTTCTAAAACCCTGGATCCCACCTAATACACAAAGAAATTCCTATACCTTACCTATTCTTATGACCTTACCTACCAGGATGTTTATGTTATTTTTCTCTTCAGCTACATCAGAAAAAGGACCAGTATCTGGGCTGCCGCCACTCTCAGTCCTTTGCTGAGATGCCCACCTGGCCTGTCAGGTGTATTCTCTCCGTTAACCTGTGTAACCTTGCTTACCCCAGTCTAAATGACTGCTCGCTCTCGCTCTCTCTCTCTCTCACTGTATGTGTGTGGGGGGTGGGGGGAGGACTTCATCTAGAGAGGTACCCATCTGCTCTGACAGATGTCCTAGCCCAACAAACCTTGTTATCTTACCACTATTCTAAATTCTTTCTTGCGTGCAGACAAGAATCTCTGTTTTAGCCATCTCTGGTAATATCTTTGACAGAGCCAGCCAAAAGAAAACGATAGCAGTCGTAAACCCTGAACATCTCACCCTGTGGATGCTCCATTTCTAGACTACTTCTGTCCTTTCTTCTGCCTTATCTAGTGGAACAAGTCTCTGCCAATATTTCATGAAGACTGAGGCTCGCCCACTTTTTCCTTTAAACTAGCCACTCTGGCACTCTCTGCTCTTTCAAAGTCTCGTTTTGCCTCTCTCTCTCTCTCTCTCTCTCTCTCCCCTTCTCCTATACTCTCTCTGTCTCTCTCTCCTTCCCATTTGATACCCCTCCTTACTTAATCTCAAAGGGCAGGAAGGGTAAAAGGGAGGAGTGAGTGTCATGTCTATTACGGCAGCCAAGTCCCAACACCTGGTCTCAGTTGGCCCTAAGATCTTAACCTATTCTCTACTAACTGATGCCACATGACTCATTTACTCTACCTCCTTTGCCATCATTAAAAAAATTTATGGGCAAAAAGTTATCTTAAGATGATTTGTCTTAAACTGCCATTTTTACCAATAACCAGACTCCTACAGGGCCATCTTTTCCAATCTCTAAGTGTTTTCTAGACTACCAAGGTTGGGTCCCTTGGCCCCTCTGACTGAGAAAGCTCCCATGTTTTGCTCAATAAATTACAGAAGTTTCTCTGCCACCTATTTCAGATTCTTCTAATCTATGTTTAGGGCCAATATAAACCTTGTTAAATTATAGAGCTCTTGAGGCCAGCGCTGTGGCATAGCAGGTAAAGCTACCACCTGCAGTGCCAGCATCCCATATAGGCACCAGCTGGAGTCCCAGCTGCTCCACTTCTGATCCAGCTCTCTGCTATGGCCTGGAAAAGCAGTGGAAGGTGGCCCAAATCCTTGGGTCCCTGCACCCATGTGGGAGACCTGGAGGAGGCTCCTGGCTCCTGGCTTCAGATCGGCCAGCTGGGGAGTGAACCAGTGGATGGAAGACCTCTCTCTCTCTCTCCCCCTACCTCTCCTCTCTCTGTGTAACTCTGGCTTTCAAATAAATATTTTAAAAAAATCATAGAGCTCTTGGATTGGCACTGCCCCCCCCCCATTATAGGTCCAGAGGCTTAAAAGAGTAGAGGTTTGTAAAAACCTACAGTGTTTTCTAAAATACTAAACTTGCTGAGTTGTTATTTTGATCAAGGCTGGTTTAAGTCTTTTGTCATCCACAGTGTGATTCTCTAAAAATATTAACAATTAAATCATGGCCTTTAACAAAACATTTTTGGTCCTATACTTAAATCTGGTCTTGTTGGTTAAAGATATTCCTGAGATTCCTAGGGTTTATTTACAACACTTTGGTAAAGTATAATCGTGTAAACAAAGATGAAGATTACCTGTGTCCTACTCAATTTCTCCAAAATTCAAAAACTGCTTTAAAGAAATTCAGGTTAAAATTTTGTATGCTCTTTTATTAAAAGATGGTTTTCCCTTAATTTGGAGGTGTTAGAAGAAGTGTTTCAGGATGCGAATTAGAGGAATCAGAAAAAACTTGTGGAAAAAGCTATAAGCATGAGAATGTATTTTTGGTGATGAAAGGTTTAAAAAATTATAGTTTTTTGGATATTTTTCGATAGCAAGAAGAATGAGGGAGTAAGTATGTTGTAGAAATTAAATGCTGTGTGAGTTGAGGTAGGTGAGATCGAAGAATTTTCAAGTAAGTTTGTACATCTTAAAAACCCAGATCACAAGATTACCTGGGGGCTGGCACTGTTGCGCCACAGGTTAACACCCTGGCCTGAAGCGCCCGGCATCCCATATGGGCGCCGGTTCAAGACCTAGCTGCTCCACTTCCAATCCAGCTCTCTGCTATGGCCTGGGAAAGCAATAGAAGATGGCCCAAGTCCTTGGGCCCCTGCACCCGTGTGAAAATCCTGACTCCTGGCTCCTGGCTTCTGGCTTCAGATCTGTGCAGCTCTAGCCGTTGTGGCCAATTAGGGAGCAAACCATTGGATGGAAGACCTCTCTCTCTCTTTCTCTGCCTCTCCTCCTTCAATGTAACTCTAACTTTCAAATAAATAAATAAATCTTAAAAAAAAAAAGATTACCTGATTCTGTTCCTCTTTATTCCATGATGTAGTTAACTGTCATATGTAATAGTTTCATAAGCTGATGTCATGTACTAGTCCTTCTAATCAAGGTTTTTTTTTGTGTTTTCATAACTGACCTCAGTAACAAAAATTTTATGCCTCCGGGAGAAGTTTCTCATATTTTCTTTGCCATTACTAAATCTTAATTGCTTAAAAAACAATTGATTCTTAAAGGAGTTAACATCATTTACCTATTTTTAAACATTTGGGACAGGGAGCTGGCTGCCCACTCTCACTACACGTGAATCCTTGCTCACAACCCTCCCTTGCCTAGCATGCCCTGGCACTATGGGCTAACCTCCAACTCCCTGGGGTTGGGGGAATATTGCCATCTTCGTGGGGTCTGGGCCATGCACACATGTGGAATTTCTACCTCTAGGCATCATAACCACATGAAGAATGGAGAGTTACCTGGTAGCCATATGAGGCATGCACATGTCTCTGCTGTGCAACCATGGCCAGCTAAACAAAACAATAAAAATGGATGGGGGGTGCTAAACAGGCACTTTTGTCGTACCCAAGCTGTGGCTGTTTTCCCTTGGTTGGAGAGTCAACCCTCAGACCTGAACCCAAAAGCCACTGAAATGTAGCCCCGTTAAGAAGACAGAGGGACAAAACAGCCCCTATGAAAAATACAAATCCCCTTTATAATACATGATAAAAATGGAGATGGGAAGCATCACTGAAGACCCTAATGAGGTGATAAATGGTATAAAGTGACTGACATATTTGATCTTACTTAAAAGGAAATCATGGGTACTGTCTTAAAGAAAATGTCAAAACATGCACATGACTTTAGATTTCTAGCTCAGGTCACCCCTGATATTAAAAGAAATGCCCAATTAATAGCTGCTTTATACAGTGATTTCGGGTCAAGGGAGCCCAACAATGATAGTCTACAACAAAACAGCACTTGTTTTCTATGTGCCAGGACACTGGGCAAGCCCTGGTCACTCTACCAAAAATCTGGCCACTGGAAGCAAGACTGCTCCAAGGGTTGAAGGACTGACTCCTGGGTCAGAGTCACAAAACTGTTGGCCCGAAGCTGAAGAAGCCCTTTGCTCAGCCCAGCATTGCTGTTGAGGGGATGGCCTAGGATCAATGCTGGCCTTGCAGGTAGGGCTGTAAGTTTTCTTGTAGAGACGTCTCCTGTTCTGTACTAAACTATTCAGGTCTCACTCCTCCCAGTCCAGCCAGATAATGGAGTCAAAGGGATACCTTCCCTAAGGAGATTCACACCCTCATTATAATTCAAAAACATGGGATCTTTTTCTTTAGTGGAACCAACATTTACCTCTATCTTTCCACTACTGGACCAGAACTTGCACTCTTTTCTTTCTGATTCCTCCCCCTATGTTAACGTTGCTCCCAGTAGCCAATTTCTACCAGTCTCTCTAACCACAAATATTGGCCATAAAAGAGCTGTCACCCTATACCCTTCCTAGCCAGCTTAGGAATTGCTGCTGGGGTTGGCACGGGTGTGGGAGGACTTGCCACATCCCTTTCCCACTACTAGACACTTCTGAAAGATATGTAATACAGTTTAGATGAAATATCTCAAAGTATTTTAGTCAAGACTACTTCTGAGTACAAGTTTCCTGTGTTAGTCTCTTGAGGTTGTTACAATAAAATACCATACACTGGGTGGTGTATAAGCCATAGAAACTTATTTCTTATGGTTCTGGAGCCTGGGAAGTCCAAGATCAAGGCACTGGCAGATTTGGTCTCTGGTGAGAACCTGTTTCCTGGTTCATACATAGTCACCCTTTTGCTGTGACCCCACATGGTAGATGGGGTAGTCTTTTTTGGAACTCTTCTATGAGAGCACTAATTCCATCAATGAGGGCTCTGTTTCTCTTGTTCTAATCACCTCCCAAGGCCCTATTTATAATACTATCAACTTGGAGGTTAGGATTTCAACTTATGTATTTAGGGGAACAAAAACTTTCAGACCATATCAATATTATGAGGGAATATTGGACATAAAAGCTTCTGAATGGAAAATGAAATAGGAAAATTACTCTCATATGAAGAAATTTTAAGAATTTCTTAATTCCCTTATATTAATTCCCTTATATTTTGTTATATGTAAGTTGAGATGTGATGTCTAAAATAATTCAAAGAACTTTAGTAACTAGAAAATAAAAATTATAGAAATTAATAAAGTATTATATCATCCTTTAGCAATTTTTCTTGTTAATTATATATAGAAAAATAGCATGAATTATTATTTCATTGACATCTGCTATGGACTGAATATTACTGCTCACCCCTCCCTGTTCATATGTTTAAACCCCGGTTTCTATGGTGATTGTGTTGGAGACTGAGCCTTTGAGAGGTGATTATGTTGTGAATGAATAGCTTTCATGATGGGATTCGTGCCCTTACAAAAGAGACTTCAGAGAGCCTGTACCTCTCTCTCTGCTCATTGCCATGGGACAACACACAAGAAGATGGCCATCTGAAAATCAAGAAACAACCTCTGATCTTGGACTTCCCATCTCTAGAATTATGAGAAATATCTGTTGGTTAAACCATCCAGTCTGTAGTTATTTGTAATAGCAGCCCAAAATGAATTAGAGGATGATTTATATTCGATTTGAGTCTTATAAATAAAGCTTTAGGGATGTGCATTTGGCATGGTAGTTAAGCCATCACTTAGGATTGACATCCCATATCAGATTGCCTGAGTATGTCTTGGCTCTGGTCTGCATTTAACTTCCTGATAATGGACAACTTTGGAGGCAGCAGGTGATGGCTCAAGTAGTTGGGCTCCTGTCACCCACATGGGAGACCCAGATTGAGTTCCTAGCTCATGGCTTTGGTTTGGCCTAGCCCTGGCTATTGCAGGCCTTCAGGGAAATGAACCAATATACAGAAGGTGTCTACACCTCACTCTTTCTCTCTCTCCCTTTCAAATAAAAAAAATTTAGAAATATATCTATAGACAATGTTGTAGGATTGAAATGTAGAAATAAGATAGATATAAGCTTTTTGAAGATGATGGAAATGCACTAAGCAAATCAAATATATGTGTGTTTTGGAATGGGGAAGGAATATCCCCAGCCAGCTGTGATTCCTCCCTGCATTATCTTCACCTCCTCCCTCACCCACCTTGACTCTGTATTTACATCATCCTTCCTCACATCGTAGTGATATATACTGTTTACTTCCCATTGCTAGACTGTAATCTCTTTTGAGGTCAGAGACGTTGTTTTCATATTTCTAGCAATGAATACATTGGTGTACAAGTGTTTTTCTCTGTGCATTGATCCCCAGATGCCTAAAGAGTGCTTTATATGCAAGTATTTTTCATATCACCTCCCCAATTTTGTTCAATTTCTCCTACACTTCTATGGAGCATATGGACCTGGCAAAATATTCCAATAGACTGGCAAAGGATTAGTGAAAAAAATGTTTTCTTTGTAGCAATGCATTGTAAAGTATTGTTAGTTAATTTTAATTTATTAAAGAGACCACCAGGGCCTGTAGAATCCCATTAAACAGTTCTAAACAGCTTAATACAATACAATTATTATAGGTGTTTGTAGCTTTAAATTAAGATTTACGTACAAAATAAAACAAGAAAAGTCTGTGTGGATTTTGCACAAATCCTCCAAAACTTCTGCATCCAATGAATGTTATTTTAAAATGATAGAGTGAGAAAAAAATTAGAAAGTAAGATCTATTCTTGTTGAAATTAAATATTACATAGTTCCATTGTTCAATGGAACAAAGATATTTAAAATGGAAAATAACCAATAACCAATATGAAGTCTTGTGAAGCATCAATTTTTGTTACAATGTACATATTTTACAACTGATATATCCCAGATGGTAAAATTATAACACAAGGAGTTCTGAACAATATCAGAATTTAATGAGAAAGTGTGAATAAATACATACAGAAAAGGAATGAAGATTAATGGCTACTTATAATAGAAATTGTTTTTATTGTTTGTGTGTGAATGAGAAAAATAATGATTGTTCCTCCAAACAAAAAAAATTTGTCATTATTCCTTTTCTCACCAACAGTATTGTTATACGAAGTGCATCCATTTTTAGCTACAGGCTATCATGTATGATGCAACCCTACCAGACTTGAGAAAACTAACAATATCTGTATCACTGTCTTCAGAGTTGGGTCATTTCAATTTTCATCACTTTTACTTACTAGATAATATCTCATTTGTAACCAATGATTATAAGCCTGCAATTCTAACATACAATATGTTTTCAACCAAACCTTCCTTCATAAACTAAAATGTTCGTATAATGCCATTTAAAAACTATTAACAAGGGGCCTGTGCTGTGGCGTAGCAGGTGAGGCCACCGCTTACAGTGCCGGCATCCCATATGGGATTCGAAACCCGGCTGCTCCACTTCCAATCCAGCTCTCTGCTGTGGCCTGGGAAAGCATGGAAGATGGCCCAAGTCCTTGGGCCCCTGCATCCACGTGGAAGACCCAGAGAAGATTCCTGGCTCCTGGCTTTGGATGGGCGCAGCTCTGGCCAAGTGGCCGACTGGGGAGTGAGCCAGTGGATAGAAGACCTCTCTCTTTCTCTCTCTCTCTCTGCCTCTCCTTCTCTCTCTGTGTAACTCTTTCAAATAAATAAAAAAGTTTAAAAAAACTATTAACAGAATTGAAAGAGTATTATCTATTTATGTCCTGCTTACTTCCAAAGAGAACTTGAAGTGATTAATAAAAGTTTTAATTTTATGGATAAAATTTTCATAATATTCTAGAAAGTAGAATAATATCAGAACTCAGAGTAAAAAGCATAATTTCTAATCTTAGTTATATAATTTTCTAACTGTTTAATGTGAAGAGGGCCTCAGTGTTCTTATCTGTATTGTGAGTTTGGATAGATCATCTCTAAAAACTGTTTTGCTCTAGTGTTTCATGATTTGTTCACTCTGGCTGTTCCAGTATTCCTCAAAAAGCCTCTACTCTCCCTGCTGAATTATCAGCTCCTCTGCCATGCTGGTTTATTTTTCCCCTTGTATTCCTCTTTTTTATTGTTGTTTTCAGCTTTATTGAGGTACAAAAGACAAATAAAAATTGGATATATCATTTGACATTCAGGTACACTGTGAAATGATTACCAAAATAAAGTTAATTAACATAGCCATCATCTACCATTGTTAGCTATTTTTTTCTGGTGAGAATACTTAATATCTACTATCTTAGCATATCTGAAGTATAAAAGTATTTTTAAAAAAATTATTAGAATGAGAGTGAGAGAGGGAGAGAGAGAGAGAGAGAGAGAGAGAATGCTCCACTCCCATTTGCTTCATTATTTCACTCCTCAAATGCCCACAATGGCCAGGACTGGACTGGGCCAAAGCTAGGAGCCAGGAACTCAATCCAGGTCTCCCACATGGGTGGGATGACTCAGCTACTTGACTCATCATCTGCTGTGTCCCAGGGTGTACATTACTAGGAAGCTAGAATCAGGAGTGGAGTTAGGTCCCAGAAACTCTGATATCAGAAGCAGCCATCTTAAATGGCATCTTAAATACCAGGCCAAACATTCATTCTGACAATCTGGTTTTTTTTTTTTTTTAACTATAGTCACAATGCTATACATTAGATCTCTAAAATGTATGCATCTTAGAACTCCAAATTTGTACCCTTTGATCAATATCTCCACAACTCTCTATATCACAAATCACCCTTCTACTCTGTCTCTATGAGTTCAACTTTTATGTTTTCCATATATAAGTGGAATAATGCAGTAGTAGCATTTTTATATGACTTACTTCACTTAACATAATATTCTCCAGGCTAATCCACGTTGTCACAAATGGCAGATCTCTGCTTTTTAAGGCTGAATAATATTTTACTTTTTATACCTAGTAGAATACACACACATACACACACATGTGTGTGTTACTTTCTTTATCCCCCCATCTGTCAATGGTTATTTGGATTGTTTTCATCTCTTGGTTACTGTGAATGCTGCAGCAATAGAACATGAGAATTTATACACCTTTTCTAGATCTTGTTTTTAATTCTGCATAAATGCACTGAAGAATTGCTGGATCACGTAGTAGTCCTATTTCCAATTTTTTAAAAACTTCTTTTAAAAATTTATTTGACAGGTAGAGTTATAGTGCGAGAGAGAGACAGAGAGAAAGGTCTTCCTTAGTTGATTCACTCCCCAAATGGCCGCCACAGCCGGCGCACTGCACCGATCCGAAGCCAGGAGCCAGGTGCTTCCCCCTGGTCTCCCATGGGGTGCAGGGGCCCAAGCACTTGGGCCATCCTCCACTGCCTTCCCGGGCCCCAGTAGAGAGCTGAACTGGAAAAGGAGCAACCGGGGCTAGAACCGGTGCCCATATGGGATGCCGGCGCTGCAGGTGGAGGATTAACCAAGTGAGCCATGGTGCCAGCCCCATATTTCAATTTTTTTGAGGAACTGTCATACAGGTTTCCATAGCAGTTGCAACATTTTACATTTCCACCAACAGTGCACAGGGGTTTCAATTGTTCCACATTCTCACCAACACTTATTATTTACTGCTTTTTAAAAAATAATGGCCATCCAAACTATGTGTGACGTGACATCAAACTGTGGTTTAATTTGCATTTCCCTGATGATTATTGATGCTGAGCACCTTTTCACGGTTGGCCATTTGTATTGCCTTCTTAGGAAAAACGTTTACTCAAGTACTTGACCCCTTTTTAAATCAGGTTATTTGGATTTTGATACTGAATTAAATGAATTCCTTACATTTTTTGGACATTAACCCATTATTTGATGTACGGTTTGCAAATATTTTCTCCCATTCCTTGAATTGCCTTTTTTTTTTTTTTTTTTTTGACAGGCAGAGTTAGACAGTGTGAGAGAGAGACAGAGAGAAAGGTCTTCCTTAGTTGATTCACTCCCCAAATGGCTGCCACGGCCGGCGCGTTGCACCGATCCGAAGCCAGGAGCCAGGTGCTTCCTCATGGTCTCCCATGGGGTGCAGGGCCCAAGCACTTGGGCCATCCTCCACTGCCTTCCTGGGCCAGAGCAGAGAGCTGGACTGGAAGAGGAGCAATCGGGACAGATTCCAGCACCCCAACTGGGACTAGAACCTGGGGTGCTGGCACCGCAGGCGGAGGATTAGCCAAGTGAGCCACGGTGCTGTCCTGAATTGCCTTTTAACTCCATTATTCCATTTGTTTTGCACACTTTTCAGTTTGATGTAGTCTTGCTTGCTTTTTCTTTGGTTGGCTGTGCTTTAGGTATCATAGTCAAGAAATCATTTCCAAAATTACTGCCGTATAAAGCCATATAAAATTCTTCTACCATGCTTTCAAAATAATTTTATAATTTCATATATTAAGCATCAAATCTATTTGGAGTTGATTTTTATATATGATACAATGGTCCAATTTTATTATTTTTGCATGTGTATATCCAGATTTCCAAAAATGATTTGTTGAAGACACTATCATTTTCCTACTGTGTTTTCTTGGTGCCTTGTTAAAGATTTGGTATTGTATAAGTATTGGCTTTCAATTTTGTGACATTGGTCTATGTGTCTGTTTTTAAGCTAGGATCATACTGTTATGCTTACTATAGATTTGTAATATAATTTCAAGTCTTGAAGTGGGATGATTCCAGCTTTGCTCTTCTTAATCAAGGTTGCTTTAGCTATTCAGGATCTTTGGTGGTACCATATAAATTTCTAAGCAATGCTATTGAGATTTTGATATCGATTGCATTGAATCTGTAGATTGCTTTTGGTAGCACAGGCATTTTGACATTATTCATTCTTCCAACCCAAGAACATGGACACTTTTTGCATTTGTTTGTGCCTTCTATAATTACTTATACCAATGTTTTATAATTTTCAGTGTGTAGATCATTCAACTCCTTGGCTAAGTTTATTCCTAAGTATTTTATTATTTAAAATGCTTTTGTAAATTGAATGCTTAATTTCTTTTTTGATAGTTCACTGTTAGTGCAGAAACAAATGACTGTTTTATAACAGTTTTATGCAAGTTTATCGTGCACCTTCACTATATACCTTTACTCTTACAGTATGTTGTTGGAGTCTGTAGCATTTTCTATATATGAGATCATGAAGAAGTAAACAGTGATGTCACTTCTTACTTTCTTATTGGATGCCTTTTTCTTCTTTTTCTGTCTGATTGTTCTGGCTAGAACTTCTAGTTTTAAGTTGACTAGAAGTGCTGAGAGTGTGTATTAGGATACTCCTTGTTTCTGATTTTATTATTTTTTATTTATTTTTTGTTTGTTTGAAAGGCAGAGTGGCAAAGAGAGGAAGAAACAGAGAGAAAGTGACCTTGCATCCACTGCTTCACTCCCCAAATGCCTGCAACTACAAGGACTCAGCTAACCCAAAGCTTAGAACCAAGAACTGCACACAAGTCTCTCATGTGCGTGCAGAAATCAAAATTCTTGAGCCATCATCTGTTGCCTTCCCAGGAAGCTAGACCGTAAACACGGTAGCTGGGAGTAAAATCAGCACACCAATATGGGATGTGGACATTCCAAGAAAGTGGCTTAACCCATTGCATCAGAATACCCACACCTGTTCCTGATTTTAGAGCTTTTTTTTTTTTTTTTTTACTTTTCACTATAGAGTTTGATATTAGTTGTTTATTTGTGAAATATTGCCTTGACTGTATTGATAAATTCCTCCTATATCTTTGTTGCTGAGGTGTTTTTTTTGAAAGAATGTTGCATTTTGTCAAATGCTTTTGCTGCATCTATTGAGATACTGATGTTTGTCCTTCATTCTGTCAGTGTGGTGTATCACATTTAGTGATTTGCATATATAGAACTACCCTTGTATTCTAGTGATAAATTACAATTAGTCATAGTATGTGATCCTTTTATTTTATTAATATAATTATATTATATTTTACATCTTCCACTTCATTTATTGTTTTAATTTGCAGAAGAGTTGAAACAAATTTTAAGGATATTTTTAATTTCCCCCCAAGACATGAATAATTCAAGTAAAACCAACTTCACTATAGAAATGTAGCAAAGTACGGGGGTGACCTGTGGCACTGGCATCCCATGTGAGCACTGGTTTGTGTCTTGGCTGCTCCTCTTTCAATCCAACTCTTTGTTATGGCCTGAGAAAGCATTATAAGATAGCCCAAGTGCTTGGGCCTCTGTACCCAGGGTGTTTTTCATTCCCCTCCAAACATGAATAATCCAAGTAACACCAACTTAACTATAAAATGTAGCAAAGTTGGGGGCTGGCCTGTGGAACTGGCATTCCATATGGGCACCGGTTTGTGTCCCAGCTGCTCCTCTTTCAATCCAGCTCTCTGCTATGGCCTGGGAAAGCATTACAAGATGGCCCAGGCACTTGGGCCTCTGCACCCATGAGGGAGACCTGGAAGAAACTCCTGGTTTGTGACTTCAGATTGGCCCAGTTCTGGCAATTGCAGCCAACTGGGGAGTGAACCAGCAGATGGAAGACCTTTCTGTCTCTCCTTCTCTTCTCTCGTCTGCAGTGCTGGCATCCCATTTGGGCACCCATTCCAGTCCTGGCTGCACCACTTCTGTCCAGCTCCCTGCTAATGCTCCTGAGAAAGCAGTGTTGGATGGCTCAAGGCCTTGGGCCCCTGCACTCATGTGGGAGACCTTGAAGAAGCTCCTGGCTCCTGGCTTCAGACTGACCCAGATCCAGCCATTGTGGCCATTTGGGTAGTCAATCAGCAGATAGAAAATAATTCCAGAAAAAAATGATTCATATGAATTCTTTAAATCTTTGATAAGATACACTGATTGAAGCCATCAAATCTTGTGCTTCTTTGTGATTAATGATTTTGATGAGTGGTTTAATCTCCTTATTTATTGTTCTGTACAGATTCTCTATTCCTGCCTTATTCACTTCTGTTAGGCTGTATGTGCCCAGAAATTTATACTTTTCTTCTGGTGCCATATAATTGTTGATAGCAATGTCTTATATGACTTTGTATTTCTGTGATATAAGTTGTAAAGTCTTCTCTGATTTGCTTCTACTAGTTTTCTTAGTATATCACAGATTTGTTTTGCTGGTTTTTTTTTTTTACTTTTATTTAGTAAATATAAATTTCCAAAGTACAGTTTATGGATTACAATGGCTTCCCCCCCATAACTTCCCTCCCAATCACACCCCTCCCATCTCCCACTCCCTCTCCCATTCCATTCACATCAAGATTCATTTTCAATTATCTTTATATACAGAAGAAGTATTTAGTATATATTAAGTAAAGATTCCATCAGTTTGCACCCACACAGAAACACAAAGTGTAAAAATACTGTTTCAGTACTACTTATAGCATTACTTCACATTGGACAACCCATTAAGGACAGATCCCACATGAGGAGTAAGTACACAGTGACTCCTGTTGTTGACTTAACAATTTGACACTCTTGTTTATGGCGTCAGTAATCTCCCTAGGCTCTAGTCATGAGTTGCCAAAGCTATGGAAGCCTTTTGAGTTTGCCGACTTTGATCTTATTCCAATGGGGTCATAGTCAAAGTGGAAGTTCTCTCCTCCCTTCGGAGAAAGGTACCTCCATCTTTGATGGCCCGTTCTTTCCACTGGGATCTCACTTGCAGAGATCTTTCATTTAGTTTTTTAGGGTTTTTTTTTTTTTTTTTGCCAGAGTGTGTTGGTTTTCCATGCCTAAAATACTCTCATGGGCTCTTCAGCCATATCCGAATGCCTTAAGGACTGATTCTGAGGCCAGAGTGCTATTTAGGATATCTGTCATTCTATGAGTCTGCTGTGTATCCCGCTTCCCATGTTGGATTGTTCTCTCCCTTTTTTATTCTATCAGTTAGTATTAGCAGACACTAGTCTTGTTTCTGTGATCCTTTTGACTCTTAGACCTATCAGTGTGATCAATTGTGAACTGATGGGCCAAGGACCTCAATAGACATTTTTCAAAAGAGGAAATCCAAATGGCCAACAGACACATGAAAAAATGCTCAGGATCACTAGCCATTCAGGGAAATGCAAATCAAAACCACAATGAGGTTTCACCTCACCCCGGTGAGAATGGCTCACATTCAGAAATCTACCAACAACAGATGTTGGTGAGGATGTGGGGAAAAAGGGACACTAATACTCTGCTGGTAGGAATGCAAACTGGTTAAGCCACTATGGAAGTCAGTTTGGAGATTCCTCAGAAACCTGAATATAACCCTACCATACAACCCAGCCATTCCACTCCTTGGAATTTACCCAAAGAAAATTAAATTGGCAAACAAAAAAACTGTCTGCACCTTAATGTTTATTGCAGCTCAATTCACAAGAGCTAAGACCTGGAATCTACCTAAATGCCCATCAACAGTAGACTGGATAAAGAAATTATGGGACATGTACTCCATAGAATACTATACAGCAGTCAAAAACAATGAAATCCGGTCATTTGCAACAAGATGGAGGAATCTGGAAAACATCATGCTGAGTGAATTAAGCCAGTCCCAAAGGGACAAATATCATATGTTCTCCCTGAACAGCGACAATTAACTGAGCACCAAAAAGGAAACCTGTGGAAATGAAATGGACACTATGAGAAACAGTGACTTGATCAGCCCTTGTCCTGACTGTTGATGTACAATTTAATACTTTATCCATTTTAGTATTTTTTTTGTTCTAGTACTATTGGCTGAACTCTGTAATTAACACACAATTATTCTTAGGTGTTTAAATTTAACTGAAAAGTGATCACTGTGAAATATAAGAGTGGGAATAAGAGAGGGAGGAGATGTACAATTTGGGACATGCTCAATCGGACTTGCCCCAAATGGTGGAGTTAGAAATGTGCCAGGGGATTCCAATACAATCCCATCAAGGTGGCATGTACCAATGCCATCTCACTAGTCCAAGTGATCAATTTCAGTTCACAGCTGATCACACTGATAGGTCTAAGAGTCAAAGGGATCACACAAACAAGACTAGTGTTTGCTGTTTTTTAAACATTTAGTTGCTTTGATGTTTGCTACTATTTTTCAAGTCTCAATTTTTGGTATAATTTTTGTTTCCTTCCTCATGCTAACTTTGGACTGGTCTGTTCTTTTTCTAGTTCATTGAGGTATAAAGTTTGGTTATTAATTTGAGTTGTTTGTCTTTCTTCATCTATGTGTTTATCATTATAAACTTCTCTCTTGGTACTGTTTTTGTTCTGTGCCGTAAGTTTTGTTATCATGTTTTCCTTTTTTTGGCTCAAAATATTTTTAATTCATTTTTTAATATTTTCTTTTACCCATTGGTTGTCTAGGAATATACTGTTTAATTTCTACATATTAGATTTCCAGTTTCCCTCCTATTATTGATGTCTAGTTTCATATCTTTGTAGTTAGAAAAGATATTTGACTTGATTTCTTCTTCTTAAATTTGTTCAGACTTTTTTGTGACATAACATATTACCTGTTTTGAAGAATGTCCTGTGTGTGCTTTGGAAGAACGTGTATTTTGCTGATACTTGATTGAATGTTCTTTTGGGCATAGAACTTTTAGGGGCATCTGGTTCAAAGGTAGTTAAAGTCCAATTTTTTATTGATTTTGTTTAGATACTCATTTGTAAAAGTGGGATATTGAAATTCCTACTATTGTATCCATTTCTCCCTGCTATTAATATATTAATATTTGCGCTGGCACCGTGGCTCAACAGGCTAATCCCCCGCCTTGCGGTGCCGGCACACCGGGTTCTAGTCCCGGTTGGGGCGCCGGATTCTGTCCCGGTTGCCCCTCTTCCACGCCAGCTCTCTGCTATGGCCCAGGAAGGCAGTGGAGGATGGCCCAAGTGCTTGGGCCCTGCACCTGCATGGGAGACCAGGAGAAGCACCTGGCTCCTGGCTTCGGATCAGCATGATGCGCTGGCCGCGGTGGCCATTGGAGGGTGAACCAATGGCAAAAAGGAAGACCTTTCTCTCTGTCTCTCTCTCTCTCACTATCCACTCTGCCTGTCAAAAAATAAAAAATAAAAAAATAAAAAATAAAAAATATATTAATATTTGCTTTATATATTTATATGCTCTGATATTGTATGCATATGTATTTGTAGTTGTTAGGTATTTGTGGCTAATTGACTCCTTTATCATGATATAATGTCCTTGTTTGTTCCTTGTTCAGGTTTTGACTTAATGTCTATTTTGTTCCTCTGCTCTCTTTTAGTTTCTGTTTTCACATATATCAATTTTTTATGCCTTCACACTTTCTTTTGTAAGCAGCATATTCTGAGCTGTGTTTTTTAATCCATTCAGCTTTTAATTGGTGGAGAATTTAATATCTTTACATTAAAGGTAACTACTAATTAGTAAACAGTAGGTAAATAGTAAGGACTCACTATTGCCATTTTGTTCATCGTTTTCTGGCTGTTTTGTGAGTCCCTTATTCCTTTCTTCCTATCTTGCTCCAGGATGTGTGTGTGTGTGTGTGTGTTGGGGGAACTGAGGAGGAAGGGCAGTCTTGGTCCCAAGTGGAACAACAGTAGCTTCTTTGGGGCCAGCACAGCAGCATTTTTCTGGGGTCTTTCAGGATTGGTGGCTGTTGGTTACCTCAGTTGTGAGATTCTGGTATCCAGTGTTGAGCAGTCTTTTTACTGCACACACACCAAAAAGCACCCAGGGATCCTCCGCTGTAAGTGCTGCAAGGAGCCCCTGGCTGCCACAGGAGCTATAGAAGTGCTATACAGCAAAGCCTTGGCAGAGAGGCCACTGCCTACCAAGGTGGCACAATCCATATAGCTGAAACTGATAGTTGCTGCCCTTTTTCTGTGTTCCTAGCCATCTCCAGATGTCTCAGGTATGCCCATCTCTACAATGATCCTTTCTGTGTAGATATTTTCTGTTACTTGCTCTTCTGTGTTGCTGTAAGTTCTTACTTACACTCTGGAGACTTTCCAATGCTATTTTTCTTAACGAATAGCTGTAGAATGTTTTTTAAGGAAGGGGTGGGAAATTAAGGCTGGTGTTTTCTATTCTACCATCTGCCATCACTCCCTGGTATAACCCCTGGTATTTTTTTTTTTTTTTTTTGGACAGGTAGAGTTAGACAGTGAGAGAGAGAGAGAAAGAGAGAGAGAGAGAGAGAGAGAGAGAGAGAGAGAGAGAGAGAGGTCTTCCTTTTCCGTTGGTTCACTCCCCCCAAATGGTTGCTATGGCCAGCGCGCTGCAGCCGGCACACTGCACGGATCCAAAGCCAGGAGCCAGGTGCTTCCACCTGCTCTCCCATGGGGGTGCAGGGCCCAAGCACTTGGGCCATCCTCTACTGCCTTCCCAGTCCACAGCAGAGAGCTGGACTGGAAGAAGAGCAACCGAGACAGAATCCGGCACCCCAACCGGGACTAGAATCTGGGGTGCCGGCGCTGCAGGCTGAGGATTAGCCAAGTGAGCCGCAGCGCTGGCCACCCCTGGTATTTTTTTAAAACCGTGTATCAGAATCCTAATTTCACCAGTCACTCTTTCATTACATCTGTGTTATGAGATCTTGTTAGCCTTGAACACCGGCTAAAATTTATTTTAATTTTTACTTTGCAATGTGTGCTGGTCTTAATGCTTATTTTATCTTTAATTCCTATGTAGTATTCTTTGGTAATTATAGCAGTGGGAATCATGTACTTCTTGTCAGTCATGAACACCAGTATGTGCTCCTCACCTTTCTTCATCTGTAGCCTCTAGTCTGTTATCTCCCATCATTTCTCATGCAAGATGCTTTTTAACACTGTTTTCAAGACAAGTAAAGATGGCAGACATGAATTCAAATGTTGATGGATTGTTTTACTGTCCTTTGCATCTGAACAACCCAACATGATATCATCAGCTCTGAAGTTAGTAAGTCTGAGGAGTCCAATATCTTCTATTTACTTTTTATGTAACCTTGGAAAGATCACTTAATCTCCTACAATTTTAATTTTACCTACAAAGTATTAATCCACAGAGATGCCAAAAGATGAATGTTTTACAAATAAACAATATCCAATAAAAAACAGTAATTGGGGGCGGTATGGCTCAGTGGGTTAAGCTACCACCTGTGATGCCAGCAACCCATATGGGTGCCAGCTTGAATGCTGGAAGCTCCATTTCTTTTTTTTTTTTTTTTTAATTTGATGAGGACTGATGCTGTCTTTTTTTTTTTTTTAAGATTTTTTAATTTATTTGAAAGAGTTACAGAGAGACATAGAGCCAGAGAAAGCGAGGTCTTCCATCCCTTCCATCCACTGGTTCACTTCCCAGATGACCAAAATGGCCAGAGCTGAGCTGATCTGAAGCCAGGAGCCAAGAGCCAAGAGCTTCTTCAGGGTCTCCCATGTGGGTACAGGGGCCCAAGGACTTGGGCCATCTTCTCCTGCTTTCCCAGGCCATAGCAGAGAGCTGGATTGGAAGAAGAGTAGCTGGGACTCAAATTGGTGCCTATATGGGATGCCAGCACTGCAGGCTGGGGCTTTAACCTGCAGCACCACAGTGCTGGTCCCAGCTCCATTTCTGATCCAGTTCTCTGCTAATGTGCCTGGGAAAGCAGCAGAAAATGGCCCAACTGCTTGGGCCCCTGCATCCATGTGGGAGACCCGGATGGAGTTCCTGGTTCTGGCTTTGACATGGCCCAGCTCTGGCTATTGCGGCCATTTGGGGAGTGAACCTGCAGATGGATTTCTCTCTTTCCCTGTCTCCCTCCCTCTGCAAATATTTCAAATAAATCTTAAAAAAAAAAAAAAAAGAACAGCAATGATAAAATTGTTTTTGTACAAGGGAAAGTCATATTTGGAAGTTCCCCAAGTATTTCAAAAGTGGGACTTTTCTTATTCTTAGTAAAATCCCATGAAGAAAAAAATAAAAGGAAAGAGAAGAGAGGTGATAGGGGTTCTACTGGGACTGAGTCTTAAGCAGCTGTTTATAAATCTAGCAGGCTGAAAATTATTACAATTTTAAAACGTAAAGTATTATTTGAAATCCTCATATACCACTTTAAAAAGCACACCGGGTTCTAGTCCCAGTCGGGGCACCGATCCTGTCCCGGTTGCCCCTCTTCCAGGCCAGCTCTCTGCTGTGGCCAGGGAGTGCAGTGGAGGATGGCCCAAGTGTTTGGGCCCTGCACCCCAGGGGAGACCAGGATAAGCACCTGGCTCCTGCCATCGGAACAGCGCGGTGCGCCGGCCGCAGCGCGCTACCGCGGCGGCCATTGGAGGGTGAACCAACGGCAAAAGGAAGACCTTTCTCTCTGTCTCTCTCTCTCACTGTCCACTCTGCCTGTCAAAAAAAAAAAATAAAAATAAAAAAATAAAAAATAAAAAGTGTAAATTTGAGAGGGAAATTTTGTAATATTTAATAAGGACTTTTAAAATGTCCTCATTTAGTGACTGGTGTTGTGGTGCACTGGGTTAAGGCATCACCTGCAAAGCTAGCATCCCACATGGGTGCTGGTTCAAGTCCTAGCTGCTCCACTTCTGATCTAGCTCCCTGCTTATGTTCCTGCAAAAGCAGTGGAAAACATCCTGAGTGCTTGGGCTGCTGCACCTATGTGGGAGAGTTGAGTGGAGTTAAAGGCTCCTGGCTTCAGCCTGGCCCAACCCTGTGTTAAGGCCATTTGAGGAATGAACTGGTGAATGGAAGGTCTCTCTTTTTCTCTGTTTCTCTCTGTAACTCTGACATTCAAATCGGATCAGTGCGGTGTGCAGGCTTCAGCGCGCCAGCCGCGGTGGCCATTGGAGGGTGAACCAACGGCAAAGGAAGACCTTTCTCTCTGTCTCTCTCTCTCACTGTCCACTCTGCCTGTCAAAAATAAAAAGAAATAAAAAAAATAAAAAGAAAATGCCTTCATATAGTAATAGTATTTCATCAAAGGTAAGTTGATTTTTTAAAAAGTTTTTTTTTTTTTAATTTGAAAAGCAGAACAACAGAGTGGGGAAGACAGAGAACTCTATCTGGGTCTTCTACATGGGTGGCAGGCATCCAAGTATTTGGGTTATTCTCCAGTGCCTTCCCAGGAACATTAGCAAGGAGTTGGATGGGAAGCAAAGTAGCAGGTATTCAAACTTGCACTTCGATATGGGATACAAGCATTTCAAGAGGCAGCTTAATTTGTTGCACCACAAAGTTGGCCCCTAGTTGCTGATTTTGATAACTACACCATAGTCCTTTAATAATAAAAATAATTCTTTAAAAAAAAAAAAAACTGAGGGACTGTCACTGTGGCATAGCAAATTAAGCTGCCACCTGTGATGCCGGCATCACTCATGGGAGCAGGTTTGAGTCAGCTGCTCCACTTCCAATCCAGCTCCTCATAATATGTTTGGAAAAGCAGTGGAAGATGGCACCAGTGCTTGGGCTCCTGCACTCACGAGGGAGACCCAGAAGAAGCTTCTGGATCCTGGCTTTAGCCTGACCCAGGCCTGGCCTCTCTCCCTCTAACTCTTTCAAATAAATAAATAGATAAATCTTTACAAAAAAATACACAATTATTAAATCATAAAGAAGAATCTTTTTTAAAACAATACTTATTTTATTTGAGAGGAAGAATTACAGAGACAGAGAGATCCTCCATCTGCTTGTTCACTTCCCAAACGGCAGCAATGTCTGAAGCTGGGCCAGACCGAAGCCAGGAGCCAGGAGTTTGGGCCATCCTCTGCTGCTTTCCCAGGTGTACCAGCAGGGAGCTGGATTGCAAGTGGAGCACCTAGGGACTTGAATCAGTGCCCATAAATGATGCCGGCATTGCAGGTGGCCAGCTTAACTCACTACACCACAACGCCAGCCCTGGAATCATGTTTGTAACTTATTCTGTGTATAAATCATATTCTTTGCTGCATGTGGTTCCCCTCTCTAGACCAACAAGCCACACCAAAAGTGCAGAATTACATTCTATGGCCATTTGTGAATTAGCCCATGAGGGTGGGGATGGTGGTAAGTAAATGTGATTATTATTTTTAATGTGCGACTAATTAATATGGCTGGGCCATGGTGGCCAGATACTTGGTCATCATTCTGGATGTTTCTGTGAAAATGTCTTTGGATGAAATTAAGATTAAAATTGGTGAAATCAATCGCTATAATCCAAAAGTTGTACTTTTGAAACTTATATTTATTAAATAAAAGTTTTCTATTAAATAAACAAAATTGGTGAAGTCTGAGTAGATTAACTTTCATAACATAAATGGGTCTCATCCAATGAGTTGAAGGTCTTAATTGCACACAGACCTCCTCTGAGAAAAAAGGAATTCTCTCAGTAGACTTCTATTACACTTGAACTACAACTCTTGTTCAAGTCTCTAGCCTCCTGTCCTACCCAAGCAGAATTTGAACTTGCCAAGCCTTCATAATTGTTTGAGATATATCCTTAATATAAGTATCACTTTATTTTCGCCGGCGCTGCAGCTCAATAGGCTAATCCTCCACCTTGCGGCGCCAACACACCGGGTTCTAGTTCCGGTCGGGGCGCCGGATTCTGTCCCGGTTGCTCCTCTTCCAGGCCAGCTCTCTGCTATGGCCCAGGAGTGCAGTGGAGGATGGCCCAAGTCCTTGGGCCCCGCACCCCATGGGAGACCAGGATAAGCACCTGGCTCCTGCCTTTGGATCAGCGCGATGCGCCGGCCGCAGCACGCCGGCCGCGGCAGCCATTGGAGGATGAACCAACGGCAAAAGGAAGATCTTTCTCTCTGTCTCTTTTCCTGTCCACTCTGTCTGTCTCTCTCTCTATATATATAAAAGTATCACTTTATTTGTACTCACATACCATATCCAGTTGGTTCAGTTTCTCTGAAGAACCATAATATAAATGCTCCTTGACTTACGATGGGATTACACTCAAATTAACTCAAAATAAATTGCAAATATAATTAGGTTGAAAAGGCATTTAATACACTTAAATTACCAAATATCACAGTTTAGCAACACAGTACACTATATAGGGTTGTTTTACCCTCAGGCTGCTCCACTGCCAACGGCATTGCAATGGACTATCTTTATGCATATTTTTAGCCCTCCCAAAAAATGAAATTCAAAGTATGATTTATGCTGAATGTGTACTACTTGTGCAACATCATAACACTGAAACTTTTAAGTCAAACTGTTGTAAATCAGGGACTATTGCTATAGATTTTGGTACTGGGAGTTTTATACAAAGAGAATTTTTAGGATAAGTATTATGAATTTGTTCTAGAGATTCTGCAATTTGTTAACTGATTAGATTTAAAAACATTAATGAGGAGGAGCTGTGTTTTGCACAGCAGATAAATCCCAGCTTAGGCTGCCCACATCCCACAGTGGAGCACCTAGTTTGAGTTCTGGCTCCTCTACTCCAATCCAGGAGTCTGCTACTGTGCATCCTGGGAGGCAGCAGATGATTGGCGCCAGTGCTCAAGTCCCTACCAGCTAGGTGGGAGATATGAATAAAATTCCAGGCTCCTGGGTTTGGCGTGGCATAGCCCTGACTATTGCAGGCATTTGTGGAATGAACCAGTGGATGGAAGATCTCTGTGTCTCTCTCTCTCTGTGCCTCTCAGCCTTTCAAATAAAGTGGAAAAAAATAAAAATTTTAAAACAACACTAATGATTCTACTTCTAGTAGTGAAGAGAGGATTGATAGTCCATGACATGATATGGCAACAGAAGTATGCAAAATATCACCATTAGGTATTCCAAATCAAATATTTATAAAGGCCAGGATCTGGGTTACCATGTATCTAGTACTTCCAAGCACTTCTGTCAAGTTAATGTGTACAATGAGACAGGCTGGTTATTCCTAATGTCACTGAATAAAGAAAGAGGAAAAAAAGCATGTACATAGGAATTGAAATTCTCAGTTCAAGCTCTGTATAGATGGTTTGAAACTCTCATGTTTTCCTTGAAAGAAACCCTCTTATCCAGAAACCAAGGATCAGGAATGAGAATAGCATCACTCATCATTACCCCTAATAAATCCACTAGCAAGATAACTGCTTCCTGTCCCCATGACTTAGTGCTCCTTAATTCCAAAGGGAGGAACACTTCCACCAGGATATAGTTTAGACTACAACCCAGCTACCTTGGGTTCCTTATGCATCTAAATCAGCAACAACAACAACAAAAGGAGTTACCATGCTGACTAGGGTGGTTGATCTTGACCACCACAGAGCCAAGCACTATTAGTACACAATGAAGATAAGAAATAGCATGTGCAGAAACACAGGAAAGATTCCTTAGTGTATCTCTTACTATTATCACATCCTGTGATTAAAATTAATGAAGGCCGGCGCATTGGTCAACAGGCTAATCCTCCACCTAGCAGTGCCGGCACCCCGGGTTCTAGTCCCGGTCGGGGTGCCGGATTCTTTCCCGGTTGTCCCTCTTCCAGGCCAGCTCTCTGCTATGGCCCGGGAGTGCAGTGGAGGATGGCCCAAGTGCTTGGGCCCTGCACCCCATGGGAGACCAGGAGAAGCACCTGGCTCCTGCCTTTGGATCAGCGCGGTGTGCCGGCCACAGCGCGCCAGCCACGGCGGCCATTGGAGGGTGAACCAAAGGCAAAGGAAGACCTTTCTCTCTGTCTCTCTCTGTCTCACTGTCCACTCTGCCTGTCAAAAAAAAAAAAAAATTAATGAAAACCTTCCACAACCTAATACAGAAAGGACTACCAGTGACCCATATCATTAAGGAATGGTTTGGATCACCCCATCTGCTAGTAAGTACTTTCTAAGGGCAAAAAAGAAAATATGGAATGTATATTGGAAGAAGATAAATATAAATACCAGCTGCAATTAGATAATGTTACAGAAGATAGAATGTATTGTCATAAGTGTTTCTTTCTTATTTTGTTACATGTGTGTGCATTCATGTGTGTATGTAAACCAAATACCTTAGTTTCTTCCCCATATTTTCTTTTTTTTTTTTAATTTTTTTTTTTGACAGGCAGAGTGGACAGTGAGAGAGAGACAGAGAGAAAGGTCTTCCTTTTGCCGTTGGTTCACCCTCCAATGGCCACTGTGGCCGGCGCACCGCGCTGATCCAAAGGCAGGAGCCAGGTGCTTCTCCTGGTCTCCCATGGGGTGCAGGGCCCAAGCACTTGGGCCATCCTCCACTGCACTCCCGGGCCACAGCAGAGAGCTGGCCTGGAAGACGGGCAACCGGGACAGAATCCGGTGCCCCGACGGGGACTAGAACCCGGTGTGCCAGCGCCACAAGGCGTTCTTCCCCATATTTTCTACCCCCTTACCCCTTACCATTAATAAAAGATGTATGGTTTTTATTTCAAAGTATTCAAGTATTGTTAATTGCATAACATAGTATTTAAGTTATGGGATACCTAGGAGAAGAGTAAATGTCACTCAAGGACAAAGGGTTAATGTGTTTTGATTGTTGGCAGAGTAGCTGTACTAAATGAGGTTTTTATTTATTTATTTTTAAGATCATTTAAGGAGCTGTCTGTGGGTGTCAAGTTGATAATGGAGGGACTTGTGATGGTAAATTTTGTTTGTCAGTTTGGCTGGGCCACAGGGCCAGATATTTAGTGAAATATTATTCTAAAAGTTTCTGTACTTTTTATGATACCAACATTAAGATCAATGAAATTGAAATAAAGTGAATGATGTTCCATAGTGGGTGGGCCTCATCCTTTCCATTAAATGCCTTAATAGAACAAAGACTGACCTCCTCTGGGAGAAAAGGAGTTGTGCCAGAAGATTGCATTTGGGTTCAGATTGCACCTCTTTCCTGTCCTCAGCCTGTTGGCCTACTCCCATCAATTTTTGGGCTTGCTAAGCCTTTACAATTTTGTGAGACAATTCCTTAAACTATTTCTCCACACATACATAAATTCTCTTGATTCTGTTCATCAAGAGAATCCTGACTGTGAGATATATATATATGTATATATATATATGTATGTATATATATTATTTTATATATATATATATAATATATTTTCAGGATGATTTTATTTCTAGGCAGAATTCTCCTTCTAGATAGTAAATCAATGCCCTCTTGATAGATCCTCACATGGCCTTTCCTTACTGTGTCTACAATGAGAGAGAATAAGCTCTTTGTCATCTCTTTGTTTGAGGTCATTAATCCTTTCAATCTAAGTCCCACTCATGCGACTTCATTTACTCTTAACTGTCAGATATCTCCACATATAGTCACATTGTGGGTTAGGTTTCAACATATGAATTTGGGGGAGACCCAAACATTCAGTTCATAGCAATCAATAAAAACCAAATGCTAGTTCTTTGAAGAGAAATTTAGAAATTAACCATATTAAAAACATAACTGTAGAAGTACAAATTTAAAAGTTACCAGTGGAAGAGTGGGTATTCACTATAGTGGTTAAGATTCTGCTTGGGACACCACATTCCATATCACAGTGATTGTTTTTGAGTCCAAGCTCTGCTCTCAATTCCAGCTTCCCACTAATGCACACACTTAGAGACAGTAGGGGATGAGTCAAGCAATTAGACCCCTGCCATCCATGTGGGAGACCCAGATTCATTTCCTGGTCCCTGGCTTTGACCTGACATATCTCTGGCTGTTGCAGGCAACTGAGGATTGAACCAATAGATGGGAGATATTTCTCTATGTGTCTCCTTTCTTCTCTCTTTGTCTTTCATCGTCTCTCTTTCAAATAAAATTTTTGAAAAAATAACCAGAGGATATGATGAATATTTTTAACATAGAGATAAGTTTAAAAGCCAGATTAAGGGAACATAAGAAAAGTTTATATTAATCTCACTTAGGTAAGTAGATGTTTAATATATCGGCTGAAAACAGGAAATCAAATTAGATTAACAGGAAATTTGATCATAGTCAAATAGGCAATGTTGGTAAAAATTAAATATCCCAAGAATAGACTACAAGCTGATAACTCAAATATGAGGTGAGGCTAAAGCAATCAATACTAGTCAACCACTATAATGTTTGGACCCTAGCACCACCTCCAAATTTCATTATTCTACAGAAGGAGATGGCACTTGGTCCAACCATGTATACTGATGTAGCCAATCCTACTGCTAACTTGCCACATTTAAAGTCATAAACACAGGCCTAGATTTCATCTGGACTAGGGCAACCAAGAAGCCTTGAATGCTATTCTGTTGAGATAGCACTGGAATGAAAAATTGTGCCATATCTTATTGTGATTGGATTCCAGTCCCTGATCATGCCAGGGAAGGAGATGTTATTTATCTAATTATTCATTAAAAGCCCCCACAGCCCAACAGTCAGGACTTTCTAATGGAGTTTGCCACATGGCAAAAACTTTTAGTTTGCTGTTTTCTATTTCAGAGCGACACACAACATGGAAGACCATTCACTATCCCTATGAGCTTTCACTAGCAGACACTGCTCCAGCAGGTCTAATGTGTGTGCAGTTTGGCCTGTGCCTTGTTTGTAGGATATACTACATTATAAATTGAGGAAAAAACCCTCTGATTATCCTAATATTTTCCCTAAAGGCATGTGAAAAATTTAATATTCATTCGTGGTTTTTGCAACAAAAATAAAATTAAATCTCAACATAATGCCATTTATAAAAATAAATTATAGACTAACATAATTTGAAAAGTAAATTATATAACACTGAAGTAGAAATTTATGTCAACAACAAAATAAGAGTGGAAAGATGAATATATCCAGGATAACTCCTCTGTATATCTAAAATAAATTTTTTAATTAAAACTGCAAAGTAAGTTGTATGTCAAGAAATGAGTAGGATGAAGTACTTTCTTTATTTAAAAAAATTTTAAGCTACATTTTTAAAAACTTTTTTTAAAAATTTTTTTTGACAGGCAGAGTGGACAGTGAGACAGAGAGAGACAGAGAGAAAGGTCTTCCTTTGCCTTTGGTTCACCCTCCAATGGCCGCCGTGGCTGGTGTGCTGTGGCTGGCGCACCGCGCTGATCTGAAGCCGGGAGCCAGGTGCTTCTCCTGGTCTCCCATGGGGTGCAGGGCCCAAGCACTTGGGCCATCCTCCATGGCACTCCCTGGCCACAGCAGAGATCTGGCCTGGAAGAGGGGCAACCGGGAAAGAATCCGGCGCCCCGACCGGGACTAGAACCCGGGGTGCCGGCGCCACAAGGTGGAGGATTAGCCTAGTGAGCCGCAGCGCCGGCCTTAAGCTACATTTTTAAAAAGATTTTATTTATTGGCTGGCACCGCGGCTCACTGGGCTAATCCTCCGCCTTGTGGCTCCAGCACCCCGGGTTCTAGTCCCGGTCGGGGCGCCGGATTCTGTCCCGGTTGGCCCTCTTCCAGGCCAGAACTCTGCTGTGCCCAGGGAGTGCAGTGGAGGATGGCCCAAGTGCTTGGGCCCTGCACCCCATGGGAGATCAGGAGAAGCAGCTGGCTCCTGGCTTCGGATCAGTGCTGGCTGCAGCGGCCATTAGGGCGTGAACCAACGGAAAAAGGAAGACATTTCTCTCTGTCTCTCTCACTGTCCTCTCTGCCTGTCAAAAAAAAAAAATTATTTATTTAGTTATTTGAAAGTCAGTGTTACACACACACACACACACACAGAGAGAGAGAGAGAGAGAGAGAGAGGTCTTCCATCCACTGGTTCACTCCCCAAATGGCCACAACACCCAGAGAAAAGAGAGAAGAGAGGTCTTCCATCTGATGGTTCACTACCCAGTTGGACACAATGGCCAGAGCTGTGCTGATCTGAAGCCAGGAGCCAGGAGCTTCTTCTGGGTCTCTCACATGAGTGCAGGAGCCCAAGGACTTGGGCCATCATCTACTGCTTTCCCAGGCCATAGCAGAAAGCTGGATCAGAAATAGAGCAGCTGAGTCTCAAACTGGCGCCCATATCGGATGCCGGCGCTTCAGGCCAGGGTGTTAACCCACTGTGCCACAGTGTCAGCTCCAGGATGAAGTACTTTCAATATACAGGTATATTGGTTAATATGCAAAATACCTAGAGCCTGAAGTCAATGTACTCAGTAGAAGAGCTTCAGGAAAATCATAACCTTGACTTTTTTTTTTCTAACTCTTATTTTTGACTGAGATCAATTTCAATTGACTTTATACACATGTGATTAACTCTATGTTAAGTAAATAGTTCAACAAAGAGTATGAAGAAGAAAGAAAAATGTTCCTCAACAGTCAAGACAAGGGTTGTTCAACTCATTGCTTCTCAAAGTGTCAATTTCACTTCTACAAATTTTTATTCAGGTGTTCTATTAGTTATCACAGATCAGGGAGAACATACAGTATTAGTCCCTTTGGGTCTGGCTTATTTCACTAAGTATGATGTTTTCTAGATTTATCCATTTTGTTGCAAATGACCAGATTTCATTTTTAGCACTGTATAGTATTCCATAGTGTACATATCCCATAGTTTCTTTATCCAGTCTTCAGTTGAAAGACATTTAGGTTGATTCCATGTTTAGCTATTGTAAATTGAGCTGCAATAAACATGTGGGTGCAGAGAATTCTATTTGCTAATTTTATTTCCCTTGGGTAAATTAACAGGAGTGGGATGGCTGGATCATATCGTAACTCTATATTCAAATTTCTGAGGCATCTCCATATTGTCTTCCACGGTGGTTTTACCAATTTACATTCCCACCACAGTGTATTAGTGTAAATTTTCCCACACATCATCACCAGCATCTGTTGTTTGTCAATTTCTGTATGAAAGCCATTCTAACTGGGGTGATGTGAAACTTTATTGTGGTTTTGATTTGCATTGCCCTGATGGCTAGTGATTCCATTTTTTTCAAATGTCTGTGGGCCATTTAGATGTCCTCTTTTGAAAAATTTCTGTTTGAGTTTTGCCCATGTTAAATGAGTTGTTTGTTTTGTTGTTGTAGAGTTTCTTGATCTTTTTATGAATTCTGGTTATTAACACTTTATCAGTTGCAAAGTTGCAAATAATTTCTCCCATTCTGCCATTCTATTGGTTGCCTCTTCACCTTCCTGTTTCTATTGCAGTACAGAAGCTTCTCAATTTGATGTAATCCCATTTGTTAATTTTGGCTTTGATTGCCTGTTCCCCAGGGGTTTTTTCAAAGAGCTCTTTGCCTGTGCCAATGTCTTGCAGGCTTTCTCCAATGCTCTCTAATAATTTGATGGTATCAGGTCATAGACTCAGTTCTTTAACACATTTTGAATAGATTTTTGTGTAAGGTATAAGGTAGGGGTCTTGTTTCATTTGTGGAGATACTCGTTGGTTTATTCTTTGTTTTTTTGGCTGTGGCATCTTTTGTCTTTGGACTATGACTCTGCAGATTAATGGAGTGTCTGTTTTCTGTGAATACCTAGAAGTGTGTGGTTGGTGTGGCCAGGGAGTTCTATTCAGTTCTCCAGGGTGAACGGCATGTCTGAGGGGACACACTCAGGTTTGGCATGGTAAATCTTTTTTTTTTTTTTAATTGGAAGAGGGGTTTGTTCTTGTCTGTTGGCATAGGCTCAGCTGAGCTCCTCTCCTAAAAGGAGATCAGTGCCTGGGCGCTAGCCCCAGTGGGTATATTATTCTTCTACTCTGCCACAAGGACAACACAAAGGATCTGAGCAGTCCTCGGTGTAAGCTCAGATTCCCCAGCAATGTCCCACACCAGGTAACCAGGGATCTCCCAGAGTGACTGCCCAAAGTCCCAGCCACACCCTGAGTCTTCCCACACAGGCTCAATGTTTTCACAGTCCCAGCACACAAGCCTCCCACAGTTATGAGCACCTAGCCCCCTGTCTATTCTCCCAACCAGACTCAAGAGTCTCTGCTTGGCTGGTTGCTGGGCATGGACGAAAGCTGGCACAACTATTACGTATGTCCAAAATGGCACCTCCTCTCTATCAGCCTGTTACAGGACACCGTTGTAGGGTGATTGGAGAAAGAAAAACATGTCCCCCACATGTTTTTTTCCCCTCTAGTTTGGCAGGTACACTATCCCCCATGGGGCTCCAAGCCAGATTCCCTCTAAGCTCTTCCTGTAGCTTTTTTGCCAGTGGCTTCGGCTGTTTCAGTCTGGTCTGACCTCATTCTCCAATGCTGGTGTAGAGACTCTTGGCTGCTGGCTTCCTGAGTTGTGCGCATCCACGCTCTCCACATAGGTCCACTTTGTCCCTTTAATTTACGTGGAGTTTCCTCTGCTGTTTTTTCCCAAATTCTTTCCTCAATCTTGCCTTTGTGTTTTTATTGTTTTTGAAAATATCCAAGTAAAAGTTTTATTCTTAGTATCTTCTAACAACATAAAATGCAAAGGAAATATATAATTTCTAACATATGAATACAAAGCATATGACTTCATATATTTCCATGAGTTGAGAGTGGTGGAAAGGGGGAAATTGTGGTTGGGTCTAGTAACAAATAACTACATGCATATATTACAGTCTGTATTTTCACCAATACTAGCCAAAATGTTCCCCCCAACTTTCAAACATGAAGGAAGGTGATAATAGCCAGGACTATAGTAATGGTTAAGGCACATAGTATTGTTATTTACACTATCCAATTTTTAAAATCCAGTTTTAAACTAAGCACTGAGTGACATTTTTAGAAGGTAAGAAAAATATTCTTCATTATAAAAAGTCTGAACTGGCAATTGTTTTAACTCTTAACTTTTAGAAAAGTGGCAATAATAATACTCACTTCAGGATCAAATGACAGGCTGCTTTCTTTTATAAATATTAATTAATTAATTTGAAAGGCAAAGTGATAGAGAGAGAGAGTGACAGAGATGAATCTTACATCTGTTGGTTCATTTCCCAAATGGCCACAACAGCCAGGTCTGGGCCAGGCGAAATAAGTGCAGCTTAACCCATCCACCATAATGCCAGCCCTTAGAGAACCTTTTCATAAAGATTTTAGAGTTGATGAGCTCCACATTCAGGATTCATTAATTACCAAACATTTTAAAGTTCAGAAAATCTGATGAAAAAGAAAGCTCCAAAAAGCAATCCATTTGCATAAATACATACCTCATGCCTTCTAAGGGAACTTTTCTTTAAAAGCAAAATGACAGAAAAACACTCTTATAGATTCAAACAAGCCAAATACCTACTTTACTCAGATAAAATTCTCAGAAAGGCCAGTTGAATCACAACTAGAATTGAATCATGCAGGTTTTCAGTGAAATCACTAGTAATATAATTCAAAGAAAAAATTCATTTATTTATTTACATACTAAGCTCTATAAGAAATGTATTGTTTTGCAGCGTCTTGAAGACTTGTACATTTTATTTTTCAGATAGTATAATATTTTAATAAACTGCATTAGCTACAATGTGACAATACTTTGATCGTATTCATATGAGATCTCTTATCCTAAAGATTTGCCATTTTCCCAACAGGAGCGTTGGCTTGTTTTAGATGTCTCATTTAAATTATATACCTTATCAAATATTAATATGGACATAAGCGACACAGTATGCTACATAGACAGTTAAGTTACCTTTTTGTATATTTAGGAATTACTCTCTCCTTCAAGCTATTTGCACTAGAAAGCTTAGTATATCCTGATTAATATTTCAAAGTACAGAGTTGAGTGATCAGAACCTTGGAAAAATCCAAATTCAAAATTGTTAACAAATACTTCTGGTGTCAATTCTATGTGATTGAAATATTATGAATTTATTACAAGAGAAAATAAATATAGCCAGTCATCTTTTAAAAATACTTCAACCATGATTCTCAATATTCAAAGACTTGGGCTACCTATTGTTTATCATACAATTAATCATCTTTAGCCCCTAAAATTTCCTGAATTTCACTCATTAGAAGAGGATTAATAGATTTATTCAATTATTCAATATCTTAAATACAATGTATATGTTCTTTCTCCTTTAGTAAGCTAGATACTGGCTTCAGATTTTATGGAAATGGAATGAAGAAGAGTCAATTTAAAACCACTCTCAGAATTGTCTTCAGTAGAACAGCAAGTAAGTATCCAAATCAAAAGTAGAAAAATCACTGCTGGAGGCTGAATTTTGTTTCCCCTGCTACCAACCAATCCTGCCCCAATTCATGTGTTGAAATCCTAGTCCCCAGTAACTCAGAATGTAACTGTATTTGGAGATAGTATCTTTAGAGATGTAATTAAATCAAATTAAGGTCATCAGCCTGGGCCCTAATCCAGTATGACACAGGTCCTTACAAAAAATTTTGGATACAGACCTGTTCACAGGGGAACAATACAAACACACAAGGAGAAGATGGCCAGGTAAAAGCCAAAAGAGAGGCTGGAATTAATTCTTGCTTCTCAGCTCTCAAAAGGAACCACCCCCACCCACAACTTACTTCAGACTTCTCATTTCCAGAATTGTGAGAAAATTAACTTTTGTATTTAAGCCACTTAGTCTGTGGTACTTTTTGTGGCAGTTCAAGCAAATTCATACAGCCATTTTTTGTCACAAAATTAGAATAGGTTTTGGTTCCCCTTCTACATAAACCTCAGTCATTAATCCTGAGTCTGGAGATGGGTAGAGTTTCTAGCCCCTGCTACTCCAGTTTCTCAGACACTGCTATGTTATTGCACTAGCAAGCCTTGAACAGATGTTTCTAAGGGAGGAGTCCCAGAAATGCTCTTTATAGATAAATTCAGCACATTTTCTGTGTTTTCTCATATTTAAAATTAAACAGAGTTTTTTTAAGAACTAGAAGCCATCTCTGCATCAGAGCTAACATCTGGCTAGTTATAGTAACAAGGAGATTGGGCTGAATAAACACTTCAGGTGGTACTGAAAACATCAGAATTGTGAGGTTAAGCGGTGGGTGTTTGGTCTAGCAGTAAGATGCTGCTTGAGATAACTGTGTTCCATATAGGAATGCCTGGGTTCAAGTCCCAGCTCTACTTCCAATTCCAGCTCCTTGTAATGCAAACCCTGGGAGGCATCATCCAGTGATGACTCTAGTAGGTCATCCAAGTGGAAGAACTCCACGGAGTTCCTGCCTTTAGACTTTGGCCCAGCACAGCATGGCTGTTGAAGGTATTTGAGGAGTAAACCAGCAGATTATAGGTCACTCTCTGCCTCTTAAATCAATAAGATAATCAATTTTTAAAACTACAAATTAAAAAAAAAAAAAGAATTGCAAGGTTGAAATTCTTCCTGCAGTATACTATTCTGATTGCTTTTTTTTCATGTCTCCAAGTAGTTTTCACTTTCTTTGGTTTCAGAGTAGTTGTTTAGATTGGGCCCTGCCTTGCATGTACCACACTGTGATAGTTAATTTTATGTATCTACTTCACTGAGCTACTGGATACCCAGATAACTGTTAAACACGATTTCTGGGTGTGTCTGTGAAGGTATTTCTGAAGATCAGCATTGAAATTGGTGGACTGAGTAAAGCAGATGGCCCTCCCCATTATGGACGGGTATTACCCAATCCTGTCACAGTCAGAACTGAACAAACAGCAGAGGAAGGTTGAATTCACTCTCTGCTTTACTGCTTGAGCTGTGACATTGATTTTTTTTTCCCCTTCTCTCAACTCTCCTGGCTCTCAGGCCTTCGGACTCAGACTGGAATCTATGTCATTGGCTCTAGGCTTTGGAATGACACCACTGTTTTTTTCATGTCTCCTGCTTGAGAGAAACAAACAAACAAAAAATTCTTCTAGGAAATATTCCTTGAGAAGCAAACACTTCACATTTTTAATGTTCAGTACCTATTGATAATAACACATTTTTTTGTGCTCCTAGGGATTTAACTGGTTGATGAATAAAAATGCAGGCATGGAGAGGCTAAGAAAAGCTGCTTTTTATAGAAGAAACAGCCGGATGATACTCATGCTAGAATCAAATTTGAAAAGATACATGGGATAAGAGGGAATGAAGTAAGGAAACACAAGGTCAATTTTTTTTATTAAATGACTTTTGATGAAGAGGCAAGGAATTTCTGCATAGCTTGGAGCTCTGAGGAAGACAGTTGAGTAAGGAAGCTTACTTTGTGTTAAATGAAGGCTTACCCTCCTGATGGAGGCTTGCCCCATGTGAGGAGGGGAGGAAGAATCAGCATCTTGTCCAAACCAGTGGCTCCTGCATTCTCTGCGTAAGAGCTGTGATTCCCCCACACTTCCTCCAAAGTTGCTTCTCTTTTCTGAACTCCTTCCACTTCTTACTGTCTCTGCCCCCTCCTTGCCTTCTCTTTCCTAGAATCTTCTTCTCTTCTGACTTGAGCGGCCCTAAGAGACACCTCTCTGGAACACATTTTCACTCCTGTTTGCACTTCTCATTTCCAACGAATATAGAGCTAGAGCCCTTTGCCAGATCTCATTGCTGCACACAACATTGGATCTCGTTCTCAACCCATCGGACTGGTAAGTACGGCCTCCATCACCTCAAAAGCGCTGGGGCAATGCTCATGATTGGTTCATGCCTCCATCATAGGGCCCGAGGTGTTTGGTTGCACTGGTTCATGTCCCCTGGTAGGTCCTGGGTATTCAGTTGGTTTCCCTGGTTTAGAACTGGGATGCTGGTCTAAGCTCCAGATTTCTCACTCTCTCCTCTTAGGAGGACTCAGAACTTCACTTCTCAGTTGGGGTAATCCTTCCCCAGGGGATGCCCTGTGAAAAGGATCCTCTTCCCTCAGACCATAATTTGCCTAATCCATGAGTTCCAAAATTTCTTGCACTTCACCTGATTCCCCTTTGGCCTGCCTCTTACAAAGCTTATGCAAGCTAGGCTTAAAGGGAGAGATAAAATGGAAGCAATTAATTAAGCACTATACTAAAATTTGGCCTCAATATGAATTACAAAATGGCTCAAAATGGCTAGAATTCGGCACTTTTGATCTCCAAATTCTCTGTGACCTTAATAGTTTTAGATAGAAAAATGGCAAATGGTCAGAGGTCTCTAATGTCCAAGCTTTCTTCCTCCTACTGGGTCAATTTTCCTCACTCCAAGTTTTCATAGAGGAAGGCTTGGCTCTTTCTCAAACTTTCTACTTCCCCACCCACCCCTCCCTTCTCTCTCTCTCTACCTGAGAAGCCAGTGCCTCAGGTACACACCTCTTTGCTCACTCCACCCTTATCTCTTTCTCCCCCCTCCTCCTCTTCTACCCCACCAGCAGCAGCAAGAGCAGTTGCCACCATTCTGCCTTCTTCTTCCCCAAATTCTCTTTACCCAGATCCCCCCAAGGAAGAAAAATCTCATTGTATGCCTTCTGCCCCATCACTGTTCCCTCCCTCATCTCATCTGCTCTGTGACCCTGATCCTGCCAATGATCCTCCACCTTATCCCCCATCCCAAGGAATTCTGAAGCCTCAGCTTCCAGACTCCTCTCCGACTGACCCACCTAATCCTTCATTGGATCTCACCCCACCTCCTCCCACCACCCTATCCCCTCCTACCACCCTAACCCCTCCCACCTTGCCTCCTCCCCCAACTCTATCTCTTCCTCACACACAATCTCAAACCAAGCAACCCAAACCTCTCCTCCCCTGAGGGAAGTGGCTGGGGTGGAAGGTCCTCTATGTGCCCTTCTTTCTATCAGACCTTAGCCAGATTGAGGAACATCTAGGCTCGTTCTCAGAAAATCCCTCCAAATATCGTAAAGGATTTCTCTGCCTGACTCAGTCCTATAGATTAACTTGGAATGATCTGTATTTAGTTCTATCCTCTATTCTAACTCCAGATGAATTTGAACATGTCTGGCATGCTGCCAAGCAGCATGCAGATGAAATGCACCTCCAGGCCCCAGAGAGAGATCCAGAGGCAGCTTGAGCTGTTCCTAGATCCAACCCTAACCTGGTTTGGACTTACCAACTGGGGACCCAGGACTACAGGCCTGAGAACATATGAACTCATGCCTGCTGGTGGCTATGAATAAGAAGAGCCATAAACAGTTAAATTATGAGAGGATCGGAGAGGTCACTCAGGAACCCAATGAAAACCCTGCTCTATTTATGTCTTGCTTTACCGAGGCAATGATAAAGTATACTAACACTGATCCCAATTCCCCAGAGGGACAGTTGTATGTCTCAGTCAGCTCCAGATATCTGTCGCAAACCAAAAATTACAAGATGGTCCACAAACCGCCCCCAGAGGGACCTTATAGATGTGGCTTTTCATGTTTTTAATAAGAGATGACAAACTAAGGACTCCGAAGGAAATAGAAAACTAAAGTTTTGGATGGGTACCTCTGTAATCCACCAAGACCCCAATAACAAACTAAGTCCTACCCCCTCAGGGGCCCTGTTACCAATGCAGCAATGCTGGGCACTAACCCTAATCCATCATTGCTGGGAATGTAAAGTGGTACAGCCACTGTGGAAGACAGTATGGAAATACCTCAGAAATCCAAATATAGAGTTACTATATTACCCAGCTATCCCTCTCCTGGGAATTTACTCAAGGGAAATGAAATCAGCATATGAAAGAGGTATCTGCAACCCAATGTTTATTGCAGCTCAATTCACAATAGGTGAGAAATGGAATCAACCCAAATGCTTGTCAACTGAAGACTGGATAAAGAAAATATGGGATATGTACACCATGGGATACTACATAGCAGTTAAAAAAGTAAAATCCTGTCATTTGCAACAAAATAGATGAAACTGGAAAACATCACACTTAGTGAAATAAACCAGTCCCAAAAGGACAAATAGCATATATTCTCCCTGACCTGTGATAACTAATAGAGTACCTAAAAGGTAATCTATATAAGTGAAGTTAACATTTCGAGATAAAATGACTTTGAACAGCTCTTGTCTTAACTGTTGAGGAACAGGTTTTTTTTTTTTTTTTTCCCATACAACTTGTTGAACTCTTAGTATAGAGTTAATTGTATGTGTATAATGTTAATTGAAAATAGATCTTAGTAAAAAATAAGAATAGGAATAGAGGTGGAAGGAGGAAGGGGATGGAAATGTGGGTGAGTGGGTGCATATGGCGGGAAGAATCACCAGATTCCTAAAGTTGTACTTAGGAAATGCACGAGGTTTGTATTCCTTAAATAAAAGGTTTCTGGGGGAAAAAGACTGATATTGTCAAATGTTGGCAAGGATATAAACAAACAGGAACTTTCACACTTGACATGATGGATTTTCAATTAGTATTAAGAATCAGGCAAAATTTGTTTTCATTATCTACTAAATTTAAACATACTGTTCTAAGTGGTTATCTCTCATAAATATCTATATAAATATCTATATACATGATATCTATATCAACTTATTGCAGCAAGTTTGTACAAGAACATTCATAGCCAAAAACTATAAACAACTCAAGTATCTATAATGAAATGTGGCATATTCATATGCAGTCATGCATTGCTTAATGAAGGAGTTATGTTCTGACAAATGTCATTAGCTGATCTCATCATTGTTCAACCGTAAGGTGTACTTATATAAACTTAGATAACTATGACATCACATATAATCTGATATAATCTGTTATAATCTGATGGGACCTTGATTATATATGCAGTATATTGTGGGCTGAAGCGCTGTTATGTGGTGCATGACTAGTGGAACGGTAATAAAAAGAAACAAACAACTGCTACACAAAACTGAGATGAATCGCAGAAAATAATGGTGACCAAAGGAATCCAGATACAAAAGAATACTTACTAAAGAGCTACACAAAGTGTTATATATGTAAACATTTCCATTTACATAAATTTTTACAAGTAAAAACAATTTGTGGTGTTAAAAGATAGTAGTTTTAGGCCAAGGGAATGATTGAGAGGGGACAAAGCTGCTTCTTCAGGACTGGCAATTTTCTTCTATTGTGCTTGAGACTGTGACAAATAACGAGTGGGGGGAAGAGCGTCAAACTTATCCTGAATTGTGAATTGTGATAATTCAATGGCTGTACTTCTATAATTTTTGCACCTTTCTATATTAACAACAAATTGCCCCTAAAAAGGCTGCAAGAAACTGAGACTTGTCTAAGGAGTGAACAGACAGAGCTATTAATCTTATCTACCAGGTCAATTTGACTTGGGTGATGTACACATAAGGTCTATTTTGTCTTAGCCATCTGGAACAACCTTGAGCAATCCTTTGTTCTTTATCTGTACATTCCTTATCTATTCCCAGAAATGTCCTCCTTAAAACTAATCAGTAGATTTCTTTTAAGGAGCCTCTTTTCAGAGATAATATCCTATCTCTGAAGGTGCTTATATCCAATCCTTTTCTAATCTCCAAACCAATGAGAAATTTCCTCTCTCTCTCTCTCTTTCCCTCTCTCGCACTCCACCTTTAACTAAAGCCTGTCTTTTACAGGCCAAGTCAATGTGTGTTCAATGTGTAATACATATATTCTGACTTTGGAATATATATATACATATATTCCACTTTGGAATATTTTCCAAAACAAATTGAAAAGCACTGGGTTTGTGTCTCCAGAATATCACTCATATTCTGCTGTGGACACATCTAACGTTAACTTTTGTTACAGAATCTTTATTTCCATGAACAGTACGAATGGCATAGCTCAATAAATTATACATTTTTACTTATTTTTAAAAGATGTATTTATTTATTTGAAAGAGTTACAGAGAGAGAGAGAGAGAGAGAGAGAGAGAGAGAGAGAGACATCTTCCATCTACTGGTTTGCACGCCAGATGGCCATAACAGCCAACACTGGGCCATGTTGAAGTCAGGGTCCAGGAGTTTCATCTAAGTCTTCCACACTGGTGGCAGTGGCCCAAACACTTGGGCCATCTTCTGCTGCTTTTTCCAGGCCATTAGCAGGGAGCCAGATCAAAGTGGAGCCCATATGGGACGCCTGCATTGCAGGAGGCGGTTACATCCTCTACACCACCACATCAGCCCCCATAGTATTTATTTTTAAAATATATCATATTACCCTCTATAGGAAAGATTTGGGGAAAGAGATTTGTCTATTCTTTAAGTTTTCCTATAGGAAAAATTCTCATTTTTCTGTATTATTACCTTTTCCTTAACAATTTTATTGAGACACAATTCACATGTCATTAAATTCACCCACTTAAAGTGCACAACCATTTCTTTTTATCACCTGGATTCTTCAATGATGTTCAAGTGTGATCTAGAATTAATAACCCTCAATGTAAAAAAAAGTTTTAGAAATAGAACAGATATTTTCTTTGTAAGCTTTTATTTCAATAATCTATTTTAATGTAAACATTATTTATTGTACAAAACAAGATATTGGAAATAAACAGAGATATATTCAGGGAAAAAACTCAGAGCAATATTCTGAATGGGTTTTTCAGTTGTTTGGTTTTTGTTTTACTTCAAAAATCTTACTTTCATTCTCTAATACCTCTTTAAGGCTAATTTTTCAATCTATTCTCTTTCCTTTTCTATCCCTATAGTAACTAGTCTAAATTTTTATAATTCTCAAGGCATCTACCTCATTCTCAAAAGATAAATTTCCCTCAATTGCTTAAACCTCCATCAATTTTCATCCCAATATCTATAAGTCTATCTAAAACTGCTCACTTATTTGCTGAAGTTTCAAATCTTTTTTAAAAAACTTATTTATTTAAAAGGCAGAGATACAGAGAAGAGAGGCGGGATAGACAGAGGGAAAAGGAGCGGGAAAGAGAGGGAGGGAGAGAGAGAGAAGGAGAGATAGAGAGGGAAAGAGAGAAAGGGAGGAGAGAGGGAGAGGGAGAGGGAGAGGGAGAGAGAGAGAGAGAGAAATATCTTTTATCTGCTGGTTCACTCCCCAAATGGCCACACCAGGAGCCTGGAACTCCATCCAGGTCTCCCATGTGGGTGGCAGGGGCCCACCCATTCAGGCCATCTTCTGCTCCTTTCTCAGGTACATTAGCAGGGAGCTGTATCAGAAGCAGAGCAGCCAGGACCGGTGCTCCTATTGGATGCAATCATTGCAGACAATGGCTTAACCCACTGTGTCATGATGCCAGCCTACACAGTTTCAAATCTTGACTCTATTTTCATGTTTAGAAATATTTCCTGAGGGTTTGCTACAAGATAGTCACAACAATGCAAAAACAAAAACATCTCCCTCCACAAGTAATAACTAGTACTATCATGGACCAAATACAGAATGCCACAGAAGCACAGGAGGCACAACTGAGACTTAAACCAAGGGTGGGTCAGGATACTTTAGGGAAATGGTTTCTAAGCCAATATTACTGCAGTTTATTTAATAAGGTTCTCTACAATACAGGAAAAACACTTAGGGTAAAATGTGTCTCTATCTTGTTAACCATTCTGTTCTTAGTATCTGTAGAGTACTTGCAAAGAGAAGCATTGAATAATTAAAAGACATGAAGGCCAATGCAATGTTATTTAAAATATTTAAACATTAGTATGGCTAGATATATAGGTTAAATACCTACATTATCCCCAGATATAGATTTAAATTTTCTTTATACCTCCTATAAAGTTTTTTAATTAAGAAAAGTCAGTTAAATGGTCTGAACATCATTCTATCATCTGTGTATGCTGATGGTAATAATACTTAATTCATATGTTGGTTTTAATAATGAAATAAAACAACATATGAAAAAAACCCATTTCAGAGCCTGGCATCCTGAAGATATAATAAGCATGTGATTTTTTTTCTAGATTACTTTCAAATGAATTATAGTTGTGGTCAGATGAATTTAAAATATGCAAAATCGAAGGCAGAATGTGAACATTCTGTTTTGTCTTTTATGATTTTTCTCAAGTGCTGAACTTAACAATTTAGTTTGATTTTAATCTTTAAATTCATTTATCCTTATTCTTCTCTATGATACAAATTTAACACTCACTGTTCATTCATTTACCTACTTAGAAAATTTGTGCCTATATGTCAACCTTAGATTATACTTAATTATTATTATTCAACAGAATGTATTCAGAGCCTATTATCTGTACAGAACTGTAATTTATCATTCAGAGACCAGTCTATACAGGTATTGCTGGATAGCTTCTAGCATACTTCCAGATGCTTAGTAAATATTTTCTTTCCTTTTCTAATAATGAAAATAACTGGTAGATTTCATCCAAAGTCAGTAATAAAAATAGATTGAAAATAACTCATTGGTTTATTTAAAAGCTAGTATCTTTTGGAGCAACTATATACTGTTGCTTTAAAATATCTCAAGAGACAAATAAATAAACAACTTAGAATCTAATAAATTGCATTAAATGTCAACTGCACACCTTATTCACCGATCTATATACTTTAGGTCTGTATTGGATGGTTGCCAATACCACAGTTTTTTAGTATATATAAACTTGTCAGAAAAAAACATCCAAAAAGGATAATTAAGTTCTTCGGTCTATCAAATACAATCAAATAAGTAGGAAAGAATTATATCTATAGGTTGAAAAACCAAAGTATGAATTTCAGGCCATTTGGCTATTTTCCCCTGCATGTCTCAATTGACCTTTATCTAAACCATGCTTCTACAGAAATCATCTAGTTGATCTGTGTGAAGGTAAAATTTTGTTCTACTAATATTATAGAAGAAAATCTACAATTAAGTTGAACACTTCCTTTTACTACAGGACACACAAAAAGAATCTCAAGTTAATCTAACTAGAAAATTAAACTTGTCATTAAAAATGACTTATACACTGTCATTTATTTTCTAATTTTAAAAATAAAGGCCATAATCCTAATAAATAAAAGGTAATGACTTTCTTACTTTCAATTCTAGTAATTACATTATGATTGTTTCAAGGGTCACAACACAAATATTTAGAAAAGAAATCTATCACTGAAGAGTTTTAAAATGAGAATGGGAAATTGGAAGTAGTTTCAGATTGCCTAATGCAAAATTGAGAGCATACTCTTCAAAGCATCACATCTAAATTTGCAAAGTAAACATAATAGGCTGGGAATTGAAATAATTTGGAATTCTTCCCCTGGAAAGAAACAAACTTAAGGTCTCTAATCCCTAAAGAAATTTTTAAAAAAATCATCTAGTGACTCTAGTATTGGAAAAATATTGCTGTCTTCATTTTGAGTATCATTAAAGCTGTCTAAAACTCATAATTCAGGAGTAAATAAATAATATAATTTCAGCCTCAAAACCAAAATTACGTTTAAGAAGAAAAATGAGAAAAATGTTCACAATATATTCAATTAAGAAAGCAAATTATCTAATTCTGCTCAAGATTACTAAGTAATTCATTTATATATTACTTCCATTAAAATTGCAGTTAAATGTAGAAAGAAAACAAACACATCACAAAGAGGGTCAAGGAGTCATCAGCAGACAAAGGATTTCAATACATATTCTTTTTTGAATGTGTTGTCAAAATAAATGAAGCCCAGGAAACTTCAGCACAAAATACACTAAAGGGAGAGTCCATAGTGGAGATGAAAACCAACTTTCCCTCCAAGAGCATAAGGCTCTGGGTTTGGGTTCTTAGCTCTGAAGGCCCAACACAGAAGGTAGGGGATAAATATAAAAATTTTGAAAGTCTTGTATGAAACTAACATGCCAGTCATCCTCTTTCATGTTCCATTTTGTCCAGTCTTTGGCCTGTCTAGTCTATTCTTAGTAGTTTCACATTAGTGAAAGTACTCCCACAACCAATATCTGATGGCTCTTGGTATCTGAGCAAGTTCCTTATCCTCCATCTTTGATGAATCAGTCCTTAGCCAACCTTTAACAAGAATCTTGTTAGGTCAGATTGGCAAGACTCACCCTAACCTAATGTCTCCTTTAAGTAATTTTCCACCCACTGACCCCATTACCCTGCTCCTTGTTTATTAGTACTTTGCTGTACTTGATTTCTCTTCCCTAATGTAATAATCTTATTATAATAGTCTCAAATAAAGACTTCCTTAACACTTTAACAAATGGCAGAAAAAATTCTTTAATGAACCCAGTAGAATGTTATAATAAATTTAATCAGCACTGACACATAATTTATTTTTTAAAAGATTTTATTTCTTTATTTGAGAGGTAGAATTACAGACAGTGAGAGGGAGAGACAGAGAGAAAGGTCTTCCTTCTGCTGGTTCACTTCTGAAATGGCCACAAAGGCCAGAGCTGGGCTGATACAAAGCCAGGAGCCAGGAGCTTCCTCCGGGTCTCCCATGTGGGTGCAGAGGCCCAAGGACTTGGGTCACCCTCCACTGCTTTCCCAGGCCATAGCAGAGAGCCGGATTGGAAGAGGAGCATCTGGGATACGAACAGGCCCTTATATGGGATTCTGGCACTGCAGGTGGAGGATTAACCCACTGTGCCACAGCTCTGGCTCCACTGACAAGTAATTTAGATGCAACTAAAAATATAGGTTATAATCAACTGCATATATTGCTAAATGCTATGAGAAACTCAATATCTAAATACCCCCAAATGAATAATGTTTGAAATGTACAGATATTATAATTGACTTTGTAGTTATAATAGCTAAAAAACTATATATAGTTATATATAGTTACAAATTATATTTTTACAAAAATTATTAAAATTAGCACAACAGGAAAATGTACATAAATTAAAACTGCACATTCCAATTATTACCAAAAGAACATATTCAACTAACCAAAACCCAGTTTAAGGATTACAATATAAATCCCTTAGAAGTCTTTTGTGACCCCTTTCAATTAGTACCTCCTTTTCACTTCCAAAAAAATAATCATTAATATGATCCCTAAGTTTTATTTTGTCTGCTTTGGCCTTTACATAAATTGTACCATAACATATGTACTGTTGTGCTCATATGAGATTCACCCATCTTACTGCTTATAGTGACAGTTTTCATCCCTATAAAATATTCTATTATGTAAATACATCACAATTTATGTATTCTAATGTTTCTAGCTATTTAGATTTTCAGTTTAGGACTGTTATGCAACAATGAATATTTTTATATATTATGTCTATTTTTATTTATTTATTTGAAAGGCAAAGTTACAGAGAGGCAGAGGGAAAGAGAGAGAGAAAGAGAGAGAGACATCTTTCATCCGCTGGTTCACTCCCCAAATGGCCGCAATGGCCAGAGCTGGGCCAATCCGAAGCCAGGAGCCTAGAGCTTCTTCTGTCTCCCATGCAGGTACAGGGTCCCAAGGACAATTGCAGAGAGCTGGATCAGAAGTGGAGTCCCAGGCCTCAAACAGGCACATGTATGGGATACTGGCACTGCAGGTGGCTGCTTTACCTACTATGCCACAGCGCCGGCCCCATGCCCATTTCTTTTTTTGTGCAACGTGCACACATTTCAGTTGGGTATATATGTAGAAATGGAATTTCTGGGTAATACATAGAAAATAATGCCAGATGACTTAGAAAGTGGTTGTACAAACTTACGCTCCTACAATAAGTATATATAAGCTTCTGCCACTCTACATCTTTGTCATCACTTTATACCATCAGTATTTTTCTGTCCCTCATTGTGGTTCTACTTACATTTTCTTAATGAGTAACAATTATAAAGTAATTGAATACAGATTAGAAGAGTACGCATTACAGGAACACCACATAGCTTTAAAATATAGGATGTTGATAGAGCATTTGTAATATACTAAGGGCCAACAGATCAGGAATTAGCTGATTGCCATCAAAAAGATAGTTTATGGGGCCACTGTTGTGGTCTAGCTAGTAAAGCCACCACCTGCAATGCTGGCATCTCTTATAGGCACGGGTTTGTGTCCCAGCTGCTCCATTTCAGATCCAGCTCCCTATCATTAGCCTGGGAAAAGCAGAAGATGGCCCACGTGTTTTGGACCCCTTCCACCCACATGGGAGACCCAGAAGAAGCTTCTGGCTCCTGACTTCAGTCTAGCCTATCACTAGCCTTAGCATTCAATTGGACAGTGAACCAGCAGACGGAAGATGGCTCTATTTGTCTCTCCCCCTCTATCTGTAACTCTTTCATATAAATAAAAATTTTTAAAAGACCCTTTCTAATATGCCTAGGAAAGCAGCAGCAGATTATCCAAGTCCTTGGGCCCCTGACACCCACTTAGAAGATCCAAATGGAATTCTAGGCTCCTAGCTTCAGCCTGGCCCAACCCTAGCTGTTGTGGCTATTGAGGGAGTGAACAAACAGATGGAAGATCTTTCTCTCTCTCTCCCTCTTGCTGTAACTCTGCCTTTCCAATAAATGAATCTTAAAAAAGAGCTAAGTTTATTACTCAAAAGAGGTGTTTATTATCCTCAATGTTATAGAGTTACACACAGAGGCAATAGTCAGCCAGGAGGCAGAATTTAGCCAGGTTGCAGAAGGGAAGGAAGAACAGTGAGCAAGAGTCTTTATTGTGGTTTCTATTGGAAAGAATGGGCAGTCCAAGTATAGAGCCAAGAGATCCACCCCAGTGCTATAAGAAAGACCAGCTGAGCACCTTTTCACTTTTTTTTTTTTTTGCTCACTAAATAATTCTTTTGGCAAAGTACTTGCTTATGTTTTAATATTGTTTTTTCTATACTTTAAATTGTATATGTCCTCAGTATTATCTTGTTGCTTCTTTTTTAAAAAATGTTGATTGATTGATGTCAAAGGCAGAGTGATGGTAGGGGGTGGGGAGAAAGAAGAGATCTTTCATCCACTGCTTCAAATCCCCAAATGCCCACACCAGCCAGGGTTGGGCCAAGTGGTCAATCTGGGTATCCCATGTGCATAGCAGGGACTCAAGTACTTGAGCCATCATCTGCTGCTTCCATTGCCTATTAGCAGTGAGTTGGGTAGGAAGTAGAGCAGTCAGGATTCAAAGCAGCACTACAATACAGGATGTGGGCATCCTATGTGGCAGCTTAACCCACTGATCCACAAGATCCACTCCTGTTATTGTTCAAATAACTTTTTCATTTTTGTCTTCTATTTCACCTTTTTTTTTTTTTGGTAACATGATATATACCCTATTAGAATTTTTTTCAAAGGTTTATTTTTTTATTTGAAATATAAAGAGAGAGGGAGAGAGGGAGAAGGAAAGAGGGGAGAGAGACAGAATGCTCTTCTTCACTGATTTACAACCTAAATGCCTTTAACAGTTGGGGGTAGGCCACAGTTGAAGCTGGGATCCAAGAATTCAATCTAGATCTCTCACATGAGTGGCAGTAACCGATATACTGCTGCCTTCCATGGTCTGCACCAGCAAGACAGTGAACAGGAACTGAAGCTGAGTATTGAACCCAGGGACTCTGATATGAAACACAAATGTCTTGCTTATGTCTTAACTGCTAAGCTAAATGCCCATCCCTGCAGTTGACCTTTGCGTGTTGTATAAGACAATGATCTAAGGAGCAGCATTTGTGGTGTAGCAGGTAAAACCACTGCCTGTGGCACCGGTATCTCTTATGGGTGCTGGTTGAGTCCAAGCTGCTACACTTCCAATCCACCTCCCTGCTAATGGCTTGGGAAAGCAGGGGAAGATGGTCCAAGCTCTTGAGTCTGCACCAATATGATAGATCCAGAAGAAATTCCCAGCTCCTGGTTTTGGCCTGGTCCAGCCCTGGTCGTTGCAGCCATCTGGAGATTGAATCAGTGGGTTGAAGATCTCTTTCTCTCTCTCCCTCTCTCTCTGTAACTGACTTTCAAATAAATACATCTTTTAAAAAAAAAAGATAATTATCTAATTTCATTCTTCTGCACGTGTATATCATTTTCTCAACATCACATATTAAGGATGCTATCCTTTCCCACTGGTATAGTTTTGGTATCCTTGTTGAAGATCATGTAACTATTTATGTATGATTTTGTTTTGGGCTCTTTTTTCTGTTTCACTAGTCTGTGTGTCTGCTTAAGTAAGTACCATACTGTTTTGATTATTGTAGCTTTGTATCATTTGAAATCAGAAATTATAATGCTCCCAAACTCATTCTTTTTTCTCAAGATGTTTTGGCTATTATGGATCCTTTTGTGACTCTGTATTAGTTTTTGGATTACTTTTTCTATTTATGCAAAAGATGGCATTCACTTTGGGTGTTACGGAAAAAAATGTGACAGTATTGTAAAAAATACTATAACTCAGTGTATACTGATGATATTTGTTGCCCAAACACATAGGATCCCATTGTAGATGTACTGACATTTTGAACAAACACATGAGAATCTCTAATTCTCATAATTCTCAGATTGATGTCAAAAGTTTTAAAAATAGGCTGGGCTAGATTAAAACCCATTATGACCCATTGTCCTAAATATATCTATAAAGACTTAAATTAAGCAATACATATAGCACTTATGGCAACTTTGAAATAGATACTATATCATTGCAATATTTAAAAATTGCAAACAGGACTTAAATGAATTAAATTAAAACATACTAAGGAGTCATTACAAGCGTTCAAGCAGAATGATATTTACATTTTCAAAAGATCATTTTGAAGTAAGTACAATGAGTGAGTTGTAATCAAATAGATAAATAAATAAAGGATACTATTTTAGGGACTGTCATTGTGGTCCAGTGGGCTAAGCCACCACTTGCAATGCTGGTATCCCACATCAGAATTCTGGTTCAAGTCACAGCTGTTCTGCTTCCGATTCAGCTCCCTGATAATGTAACTGGGAAAGCAGTGAATGGTGGTCCAAATACTTGGGCCCTTGTAGCCCACATGGGACAATTAGATGGAGTTCCCATCCTCTGGCTTTGGCCTAGCCCAGCACATGGCAGTTGCAGCCACTGGGGGAATAAAGAAGTGGATGGAATTTCTATCATTCTCTGTCACTCCACCTTTCAAACAAATGAATGAATGGCTAAATAAATCAATCTTCTTAAAAAGATACCATTTTAGCAGTCTAGATAGATAAGGGCTAAGTAGAATCACAAAATGAGATGAATAGATTTCCCTATGGAATGAAAGGGAGGGAAATTTAAAGTTAAAAGGGATTGATATAGAATAATTGTCGAGAGAAAGTAGAATCAGGCCAACTCTGTCGCACAGCAGGTTGTTGCCACCTACAATGCCAGCATTCCATATGGTTGCTGATTCGAGTGGGCTGCTCCACTTCCAAACCAGTTCCCTGCTAATGTGTCCAGGAAGTAGATAATAACTTAAGTCTTTGGGCTCCTGCAGCCACATAGGAGAACTGGGTAGAGTTCCAGGCAACAGTTGAAGTCATTTGAGTAGTAAATCAGTGGATGCAAGATTCTCTCTCTCTCTCACTCTCTCTCTAACTCTGCCTTTAAAATAAATAAATAATGTTTTAAAAAGAGAAAATAGAATAATTGTCAAGGGAAAATTATTAACAAAATAGTAACTGAATAAAAGAGAGATGGTGGGGGATTGTATTAGTATACTTCAGAGAAACAAAACAAACATGGTGAGGACATATCTATGTGAGGTGATTTCATAAGGTTCATAGAAAATGGAGTTACAAGTTTATTGGGGTTTTCGAAAAATTTTTGAAACTTGTGATAACAAAGCGTCTTCAAAAAGTTGGTGAAATATCAGTAGTATATAAAAAAACTATGCATGGATTTTTAGGAGTTTTTTGCACAGAGATAAACATTTTTTTCACTTATTTAATAAATTAATTTTAGGGGCAGAGAGAGAAAGAAAGAGACAGAGACAGACAGAGCAAACTCCCATCTGCTGGTTCACTCCTCAAAGGCCTAAAACAACTGGGGCTGGGCCCGGGCTGGAGCTGGATGCCAGCAATGCAATCCAGTCTCCCACTAGGTGTCTGGAGCCCAACTACTTGAGCTAAAACAGGCTACCTCCTAGGATCTCCATTGGCAGGAAATGGGCATGGGATATGTACATCTTTTTTATTTGTTTTTTTTGTTTGTTTGTTTGTTTTTGACAGGCAGAGTGGATAGTGAGACAGAGAGAGACAGAGAGAAAGGTCTTCCTTTTGCCATTGGTTCACCCTCCAATGGCCGCCGCGGCTGGCGCACCGCGCTGATCCGAAGCCAGGAGCCAGGTGCTTCTCCTGCTCTCCCATGGGGTGCAGGGCCTAAGCACTTGGGCCATCCTCCACTGCACTCCCGGACCACAGCAGAGAGCTGGCCTGGAAGAGGGGCAACCGGGAAAGACTCCGGCGCCCTGACCGGGACTAGAACACGGTGAGCCGGCGCCGCAGGCGGAGGATTAGCCTATTGAGCCGCGGCACCAGCCGGGACATGTACATCTTAACTTCTACACTAAATGGCTGTTCCAAAACTTATCTTTTAATTTTAGTTTTATATGAAAACTTTGAAGTATCTTCATGTGCATGTAAGGACTTGGCTCATGCTATTATGGAGGCTGAAAAGTCACACACTGTATTTTGTAAACTACAGACTCAACAGAACTGAGACTGTTCAGTAGAGTGTGAAAGTCTAAAAATTAGGGGAGCCAAGGATGTAAATTTCAATTCAAGGTCAGGAGAATACATATATTCTGTAAATATTCGGGCAGAGAGCATTTTCACTTCCCCCATCTTTTTGTTCTATTTAGGTGCCAGTGGATTGCATTTTTTTTACCCACAACGGGAAAGGCAAACTGCCTTATGCAGTCTACTAAGATGCTAATCTCACCCGGAAACATCTCGAAGACATACCAGAAATAACATGTAATCAAATACCTGTGCACTCCATGGTACACTGTCAAAACTGACACCCTAAATTAACCATTATACCAAGTCAAAAATTCACTTTTACACTGAATGAGTTGTGTAATGGCTTTGAAAATTATCCCCTTTCCTTTGCTATATAATGTATTTCTTTTTTTTAACTTTTATTTAATAAATATAAATTCTCAAAGTATAGCTTTTGGATGACAGTGGTTTTTTCCCCCCAATAACTTCCCTCCCACCTGCAACCCTCCCCTTTCCCGCTCCCTCTCCCATTCCATTCACATCAAGATTCATTTTCAATTATCTTTATAAACAGAAGATCAATTTAGTATATATTAAATAAAGATTTCAACAGTTTGCACCAACACAGGAACACAAAGTATAAACTACTGTTTGAGTACTAGTTATACCGTTAATTCACATTGTACAACACATTAGGGACAGAGATCCTACATGAGGAGTAAGTGCACAGTGACTTCTGTTGTTGACTTAACAATTGACATTCTTGTTTATAGCATCAGTAATCACCCTAGGCTCTTGTCATGGGTTCCAAGGCTATGGAAGCCTTTTGAGTTTGCCAACTCTGATCTTATTTAGACAAGGCCATAGTCAAAGTGGAAGTTCTCTCCTCCCTTCAGAGAAAAGTACCTCCTTCTTTGATGGCCCGTTCTTTCCACTGGAATCTCACTCACAGAGATCTTTCATTTAGGTTTTTTTTTTTTTTTTTTTTCAGAGTGTCTTGGCTTTCCATGCCTAAGATACTCTCATGGGCTCTTCAGCCAGATCTGAATGCCTTAAGGGCTAATTCTGAGGCCAGAGTGCTGTTTAGAACATCTGCAATTCTATGCATCTGCTGTATATCCTGCTTCCCATGTTGGATCGGTCTCTCCTTTTTAATTCTTTCAGTTAATATTAGCAGACATTAGCCTTGTTTATGTGATTCCCTTTGACTCTTAATCCTTTCATTATGGTCAATTGTGAACGGAAATTGATCACTTGCACTAGTGAGATGGCATTAGTACATGCCACCTTGATGGGATTGAATTGGAATCCCCTGGCATGTTTCTAACTCTACCATTTGGGGCAAGTCTTATTGAGCATGTCCCAAATTGTACATCTCCTCCCTCTCTGATTCCCACTTTTATATTTAACAGGGATCACTTTTCAGTTAAATTTAAACACCTAAGAATAATTGTGTGTTAATTACAGAGTTCAGCCAATAGTACTAGAACAAAAAAAATACTATAATGCATAAAGTATTGCATTGTGCATCAACAGACAGGACAAGAGCTCATCAAGTCACTGTTTCTCACAGTGTCCAATTCACTTCAACAGGTTTCCCCTTTGGTGCTCAGTTAGTTGTCGCCGATCAGGGAGAACGTATCATATTTGTCCCTTTGGGACTGGCTTATTTCACTCAGCATGATGTTTTCCAGATTCCTCCAATTTCTTGCAAATGACCAGATTCCATTTTTTTTACTGCTGTATAGTATTCTATAGAGTACATGTCCCATAATTTCTTTATCCAGTCTACTGTTGATGGCAATTAGGTTGGTTACAGGTTTTAGTTATTGTGAATTGAGCTGCAATAAACAAAAGGTGCAGACAGCTCTTTTATTTGCCAATTTAATTTCCTTTGGGTAAATTACAAGGAGTGGAATGGCTGGGTTGTATGGTAGGGTTATATTCAGGTTTCTGAGGAATCTCCAAACTGACTTCCATAGTGGCTTAACCAGTTTGCATTCCTACCAGCAGAGTATTAGTGCCCCTTTTTCCCCACATCCTCGCCAGCATCTGTTGGTAGATTTCTGACTGTGAGCCATTCTCACTGGGGTGAGGTGAAACCTCATTGTGGTTTTGATTTGCATTTCCCTGATGGATAGTGATCCTGAGCATTTTTTCATGTGTCTGTTGGCCATTTGGATTTCCTCTTTTGAAAAATGTCTATTGAGGTCCTTGGCCCATCGCTTAAGTGGGTTGTTTGGTTGGTTGTTGTGGAGTTTCTTGATCTCTTTGTAGATTCTGGTTTTTAATCCTTTATCTGTTGCATGCTTTGCAAATATTTTTTCCCATTCTGTCGGTTGCCTCTTTGCTTTCCTGATCATTTCTTTTGCAGTACAGAAACATCTCCATTTGATCTAATCCCAATTGTTAATTTTGGCTTTGACTACCTGTGCCTCTGGGGTCTTTTCCAAGAAGTCTTTCCCTGTGTGTATATCTTGCAGGGTTTCTCCAATGTTCTCCAATAATTTGATGGTGTTGGGTTATAGATTTAGACCTTTAATCCATGTTGAGTGGATTTTTTTTTTTGACAGGCAGAGTTAGACAGTGAGAGAGAGACAGAGAGAAAGGTCTTCCTTTTTCCCTTGGTTCACCCCCCATGTGGCCGCCATGGATGGCGCCCTGCGGCTGGCGCACTGCGCCAATCTGAAGCCAGAAACCAGATGCTTCCTCCTGGTCTCCCAAGCGGGTGCAGGGCCCAAGGACCTGGGCCATCCTCCAATGCACTCCCAGGCCACAGCAGAGAGCTGGACTGGAAGAGGAGCAACCGGGAAAGAATCCAGCGCCCTCAGTGGTACTAGAACCTGGGGTGCTGGTGCCGCAGGTCAGCCTAGTGAGCCGCGGCACCGGCTAGAGTGGATTTTTGTGTAAGATGTAAAGTAGGGGTCTTGCTTCATGCTTCTCTGCACATGGAAATCCAGTTTTCCCAGCACCATTTATTGAAGAGAATGTCCTTGCTCCAGGAATTGGTTTTAGAACTTTGAGCAAATATAAGTTGGCTGTAGATGTTTGGATTGATTTCTGGCATTTCTATTCTGTTCCATTGGTCTATCCATGTATTTCTGTACCAGTACCATGCTGCTTTGATTACAAATGCCCTGTAGTATGTCCTGAAATCTGGTATTGTGATGCCTCTGGCTTTGTTTTTGTTGTACAAGATTGCTTTAGCTCTTCAAGGTCTCCTGTGCCTCCATATAAAATTCAGCATCATTTTTTCCAGACCTGAGAAGAATGTCTTTGGTATTTTGATTGGAATCACATTGAATCTATAATTTGCTTTTGGGAGAATGGACATTTTGATGATATTGATTCTTCCAATCCATGAGCATGGAAGATTTTTCCATTTTTTGGCATCCTCTTCTATTTCTTTAAGGTTTTGTAATTCTCATCATAGAGATCCTTGACTTCCCTGGCTAAGTTTATTCCAAGGTATTTGATTGTTTTTGTAGCTATTGCGAATGGGATTGATCTTAGAAGTTCTTTCTCAACTGTAGCATTGCCTGTGTATACAAAGGCTGTTGATTTTTGTGCATTGATTTTATATCCTGCTACTTTGGCCAAACTCTTCTATGAGTTCCAATAGTCTCTTAGTGGAGTTCTTTGGATCCCCTAAATAAAGAATCATATCATCTGCAAAGAGGGATAGTTTGACTTCTTCCTTCTCAATTTGTATCCCTTTAATTTCTTTTTCTTGCCTAATAGCTCTGGCCAAAACTTCCAAATATATGTTGAATAGCAGTGGTGAGAGTGGGCATCGCTGTCTGGTACCAGATCTCAGTGGAAATGCTTCCAACTTTTCCCCATTCAATAGGATGCTGGCTGTGGGTTTTTCATAAATTGCTTTGATTGTATTGAGGAATGTTCCTTCTATACCCAATATGCTCAGAGTTTTCATCATGAAAGGGTGTTGCATTTTATTGAATGCTTTCTCTGCATCTATTAAGGTAATCATATGGTTTTTCTTCTGCAGTTTGTTAATGTGGTGTATCACATTGATTGATTTACAAACACTGAACCATCCCTGCATACTAGGGATAAATCCCACTTGGTCTGGGTGGATGATCTTTCTGATGTGTTGTTGCATTCTATTAGCCAGAATTTTATTGAGGATTTTTGTGTCTATGTTCATCAGCAATACTGGTCTGTAACTTTCTTTCAATGCTGCATCTTTTTCCGTCTTAGGGATTAAGGTGATGCTGGCTTCATAGAAAGAATTTGGGAGGATTCCCTCTTTTTCAATTGCTCTGTATAGTTTGAGGAGGATTGGAGTTAATTCTTCTTCTTTAAATGTCTGGTAGAATTCAGCAGTGAATCCACCCAGTCCTGGGCTTTTCTTTGTTGGGAGGGCCTTTATTACTGTTTCAATTTTTGTCTCACTTAAGGGTCTGTTTAGGTTTTCTATGTCTTCCTGGTTCAATTTAGGTAGGTTGCATGTGTCCAGGAATCTATCCATTTCTGATAGATTTCCCTGTTTGCTGGCATACAACTCTTTGTAGTAATTTGATAATTCTTTTTATTTCTGTGGTGTCTGTTATTACATTCCCCTTTTCATCTCTGATTTTATTGATTTGGGTCTTTTCTCTTCCTTTTTTAGTTGGGCCAATGGTGTGTCAATTTTGTTGATTTTTTCAAAAAATAAGCTCCTTGTTTGGCTGATTTTTTGTAATTTTTTTTATTCAATTCTGTTGATTTCTTCTCTGATTTTAATTATTTCTCTTCTCCTACTAGTTTTGGGTCTGGTTTGCGGCAGTTTTTCTAGATCCTTGAGATGCATTGAAAGCTCATTTATTTTGTGGCTTTCCAATTTCTTGATGGAGGCACCTATTGCTATAAACTTTCCTCTTAACACTGCTTTTGCTGTATCCCATAAGTTTTGATATGTTGTGTTGTTATCCTCTTTTACTTCCAGAAAGTTTTTGATTTCTCTTTTGATTTCTTCTATGACCCAGTGTTCATTCAGGAGCATGTTGTTCAGTCTCCATGTGTTTGCATAAGCTCTAGGGATTCCTGAGTTGCTAATTTCCAGCTTCATCCCACTGTGGTCTGAGAAGCTGCATCGTATGATTCTAATTCTTTTGAATTTTCTTTCTTCTTCTTCTTCTTCTTCTTCTTCTTCTTCTTCTTCTTCTTCTTCTTTTGACAGCAGAGTGGACAGTGAGAGAGAGACAGAGAGAAAGGTCTTCCTTTTGCCGTTGGTTCACCCTCCAATGGCCACCACGGAAGGCGCGCTGCGGCCGGTGTACCGCGCTGATCCGATGGCAGGAGCCAGGTGCTTCTCCTAGTCTCCCATGGGGTGCAGGGCCCAAGGGCTTGGGCCATCCTCCACTGCACTCCCTGGCCACAGCAGAGAGCTGGCCTGGAAGAGGGGCAACCTGGACAGGATCGGTGCCCCGACCGGGACTAGAACCCAGTGTGCCGGCGCCGCAAGATGGAGGATTAGCCTAGTGAGCCGTGGCACCGGCTAATTCTTTTGAATTTTCTGAGACCTGCTTTATGGCCTAGTATGTGGTCAATCCTAGAGTAGGTTCCATGCACTGCTGAGAAGAATGTAAATTCTTTAAAAGTAGGATTGAACGTTCTATAGATACCTGTTAGATCCATTTTGGCTATAGTGTTGATTAAATCTGCTGTTTCCTTGTTGACCTACTGTCTGGTTGATCTGAGAGTGGAGTATTGAAGTCCCCCAGTACTATTCTATTGGAGTCTAAGTCTCCCTTTAAGTCCCTTACCATATCTTTTAAATAAACCGGTGCCGTGTAATTAGGTGCATATACATTTATAATAGTTACATCTTCCTGTTGAATTGATCCCTTAATCATTATATAGTGCCCCTCTTTGTCTCTCTTAACAGTTTTTGTGTTAAAGTTTATTTTGTCTGATATTAACACGGCTACGCTAGCTCTTTTTTCATTTCTGTTGGCATAGAATATCTTTTTCCAACCTTTCACTTTCAATCTGCATGCATCTTTGTTGGAAAGATGTGTTTCTAGTAAGCAGCAAATGGATGGGTTTTGTTTTTTAATCCATTCAGCCAATCTGTGTCTTTTTTTTTTTTTTTTTGACAGGCAGAGTGGATAGTGAGAGAGAGAGACAGAGAGAAAGGTCTTCCTTTGCCTTTGGTTCACCCTCCAATGGCTGCCCCAGTAAGCGCATTGTGCTGATCCGAAGCCAGGAGCCAGGTGCTTTTCCTGGTCTCCCATGCGAGTGCAGGGCCCAAGCACTTGGGCCATCGTCCACTGCACTCCTGGGCCATAGCAGAGAGCTGGCCTGGAATAGGGGCAACCGAGACAGAATCCGGCGCCCCGACTGGGTCTAGAACCCGGTGTGCTGTGCCGCTAGGCAGAGGATTAGCCTGTTGAGCCATGGTGCCAGCCAATCTGTCTTTTAACAGGAGAGTTGAGGCCATTAACATTTAATGTGACTATTGATAAGTAGTGACTTTGCCCTGCCATTTTCCGAAGATATTTCTAATATATGCTTTGAACTTCCTGTGATCTTTTGCTGGGAGGTTTTCTTCCTTTATCTTCTTTCATGTTGATGGCCGTGTTTCTGTGTTTCTGTGTGTAACACATCTTTAAGCATCTTTTCCAGGGCTGGACGAGTGGTGACAAATCTTTCAATTTCCGTTTTCTATGAAAGGTCTTTATTTCACCTTCATTCACAAATGAGAGATTTGCAGGATATAGTATTCTGGGCTGGCAGTCTTTTTCTCTTAATACCTGGGTTATATCTCACCATTCCCTCCTAGCCTGTAGAGTTTCTGATGAGAAGTCTGCTGTGAGTCTAATTGGAGATCCTTTGAGAGTAATCTGACATCTCTCTCTTGCACATTTTAAAATCTTTATGTTTCACTGTGGTAAGTTCAATTACAACGTGTTGTGGTGAGGATCTCTTTTGGTCATGTTCTCCAAACCTGGGAAATTTTCTGCTAGTATCTCACTAAAAAGTCCTTCTAATCCTTTCTCTGTCTCCATGCCTTCAGGAACTCCTAGAACCCGAATGTTGGGTTTTTTAATAGCATCTTGTAGATTCCCGACAATATTTTTAGATTTCTAATTTCCTCTTCTTTTGTTTGGTTTGACTGTATACTTTCCTTTGCTCTGTCTTCACATCTGATATTCTCTCTTCTATCTCACTGATTCTGTTTTTAAGACTCTCAAATGCGTTTGTCATTTGATCTATTGAATTCTTCATTTCATTTTGATTTCTCTTCAATATCACAAATTCATGTTCTACTAGATTCTTCATTTCATTTTGATTCCTCCTTAAGTTTTCATTTTCATGAGAGAGATTTTCTATCCTGTCCAGTAAGGATTTCTATAGTTCAAGAATTTGTTTTTGAGAACTTCTAAATGTTCTTATAAATTTTTTTGAAATCCATATCTTGCATTTCTTCTATCTTATCATCTTCATAATCTTGAATTGGAGTGCCTTGCTCATTTAGGGGCGTCAAAATGTCTTCCTTTTTCTTGTTTCCTCATTTTCTGCATTTGTAGCTTGGCATTGTGGGGATATTCTTTGGTTTCTTCTTTTTTTTTTTTCCTCGCTGTCGTGGCTTTTCTCGTTACACTATGACTCTAGATTAAGTGAACTGTCTGCTTTTGATGGATCTTTAGAGGCTTGTGATGGGTGTGGCCAGAGAGCTCTGTTCAGTTCTTCAGGGTTAAGGGTGTGCCAAAGGTGACACACCCAGGTTAGGCGTGGTAAATCTCTTTCTCTCTTGGGAAGTAATTCCGCACAGCTGAGCTATTCTCCTTGAAGGCAGTCAGTGTCTGAGCTTGGCCCCTGTCGGTATAATATTCCTCTGCTCTGTCCCAAGGACCACACAAAAGATCCATGCAGTCCTCAGTGTAAGCTCAGATTCCCCTGCAATCTCACACCAGGTTGCCAAGGTTATCGAGTTTGTGGCGTCTCCCACCAAGTACTCATGTCTCAGGTACTCTGTGAGCTCTCTCACACACCCTCAGTAATTTTTCACAGTCTCAATTCATAAGCTCCACACATACAGTAGGTCTTAATCTCCTGTTATTTCTACCCCCACAGTCAGGTTCTTCTGCTTGGTTGAGGGCGGTTGCAGCCCTGAGGTGACACAGCTGTTACATATGTCCAAAATGGCATTTGCTCTTTGTCTTGCTCACCTTTGTAAGGTGAGTGGAGAGAGAGAATTGTGTCCTTACTGGTCCCTTTTATTATTATTTTTTTCTCTCTTCTTGTTAGCCTGGTGATCTTTCCCCCACAGGTCTTCACTCCTTGCTTCCTCTAGACTGTTCCAGCTGCTTTCCTGCCAGTGTCTCGGGCTATTGAGGTTTCATCTCACCTCCCTTTCCAGTGCTGGTGCATAGACTTGGCAGTTGGGGTCCCAAGCCATGGGCGCCCATGCCCTCCACGTAGGTCCACTGTTCCCCACTAATTCTGAAAGAGTTTCCTCTGCAGTTTTCCCCCTAACTCTTCCCTGAAACTACAGTATCTCCACCTTTATTAAACTATCTTTTCCCGGACTATCAGTGTGCTCCCTCCTATTCCGCCATCTTGGAAGACTCCCTTGGTATATAATGTATTTCAAAACACAATTTTCTTTCTACAGATCTTATAGTACTTTAATGTCAACCTTCCAACGCCTTCCCTCTGAAAAATTAACTTTTTCTTGGTTTCTACAATGTAGAAGACCGCTTCAAAGATGGAATTATTTCTTCTTTTCTTCTTCTTTCAGGGAAAAAACATTTTTTATAGGCATGTATAGAAATGCAGCCAAAACATTAAGTAGGACAAAATTTCCTGTTAAGTTTCACATGGCTATTTTGTCAATATGAGTAATTTTTCTGTGATATATTTTACTTCATTATTTCAAAAGGGCATTTTGTCTGTTTCATCACAGTGGCTGGCATTTGGTATAGACTAAATACATAGCCAATATTAAATGAATTAATTAATTAATATCTTTTTTTTTTTTTTTTTTGACAGGCAGAGTGGACAGTGAGAGAGAGAGACAGAGAGAAAGGTCTTCCTTTTGCCGTTGGTTCACCCTCCAATGGCCGCCGCGGTAGCGCGCTGCGGCCGGCGCACCGCGCTGTTCCGATGGCAGGAGCCAGGTGCTTCTCCTGGTCTCCCATGGGGTGCAGGACCCAAGGACTTGGGCCATCCTCCACTGCACTCCCTAGCCACAGCAGAGAGCTGGCCTGGAAGAGGGGCAACCGGGACAGGATCGGTGCCCCGACCGGGACTAGAACCCGGTGTGCCGGCGCCGCAAGGCGGAGGATTAGCCTGTTGAGCCACGGCGCCGGCTAATTAATATCTTAAGCTAACTGAAAAGCTTTTCAACTCAAAATTATATTGATCAAGCTTATATATCTCAGACAAGCCTAATTATTAGAGACAATAGTCTATACCTCTTCTATAAGTAGAATGTAAAAGCCGTGGTAATTTGCTATCTACCATCATCCATTCTTTTGAAAAGTACACGAACAAGCTCTCCTTTTATAGTTAGGTCCCTTATAAAATCAATTTTCTGTTTGAATTCATATATTCATCACATTGCCCCCACATAAGCTCACTTCAATTTAATATATTTTACTGTTTAACAATATTTTAAATTGATCACCCTATTAAATTTCCCTACAAAAAATTACTTTTAAAAATTCTGCAAACAGGGGTAGATGTTTGACACAGTAGTTAGGAAGCCTAACTCAGCCATCAGAGTACTTGGGTTTGATAATAGGCTCCAGCACTTGACCCCAGCTTGCTGTCAGCTGCTGAAAGGCAGAGGTGATTGCTCAAGTAGTTGAGTTCCTGCCATACACATGGGAGAGCTGGATTGTGTTTCCAAGTACTGCTACAGCCTGGCCCTACCACTGACTTTGCAGGCATCTGAAGAGTGAACCAAGAGATGGGAGCAACCTCCTTCTCTTTCTATAAAAAATAATAAAATATAAAAAAAAATTTCCATGAACTTAAGTTCTAAAAATGCCCTTAATATTGTTATCATTACATTAGAACTCTAATGACCAAATAATAGATACATTACAAGTTATAACCCTAATAAAATATCAAAAGTAAGCTTTGATTGTAAATACATGTCATAAAAAATGGATAGGATCTTCATACATGTCCTTCCCCCAATTAGGTCAGAGATGAATATTATTTATTTGCTAGAAAGAAACAGGATTCAGGCTAATTCTGTTCTTACATTTTATACTCTGCATTCCAAATAATTTGAGAGTAGAAGAATATATATAGCAATCATCATTTACATGAACTTTTGAGTTACATATCAAAAAATCATATGCCATCAAACATTTTTAGTGATCAAATGATAACTCAATTTGGTCCTTCTGCAGAATTTTCCAAAGCAGCTGAAAATCACTATTATCAAGACTTAGGTCAGATTAAAGGTACTGAAAGAGACAATTACCAAAGAAGAAAGTGTTAAGAGACCAGCCAGAACACTGAAGCAGATCAGTTTCAAGGAAGAAAACATGCAAGTCCATACCTGAGAACTAATATTCTGAAAATATGTTAACCAAATAACTCCCTGTCAAGCTTTCACTTACCTTCCAAGGTTTAGGATATCTGTTGCCCAGTCTGAATACTGATATTTTAAGATACACACACATTTGCAAACACACACTGTAAAAGAAGTCATAACTTTTAAAGAGTTTACAACCTTCTCCTCCTTCCCACCTCTGTGTACACAAGGGTGCTTGCCTACGTGTGTACATAAGAGACATAAAGAAAAAGATTATGTATGCTAAAAATCAGAGTTTCCAGTTTTAGGGGTATTCTTGAACTCACTTTTTATTCTTGCCACTAAAATTATTCCCTTACCCTAAATAACTTAAACCTGTAGCGGTGATATGTGGGAAGAAAAGAGGAAGCAAAATACCACTGATGAAATAACTCTGAATTTGATATTAATATGAAAAGACAGACATCGCTATTACAACTTAGTGGTTTTAACACCTTAAACCTGTTCTGCTGACACTGAAAAAAACTTATCTATACAGGATCTCAGAGCACAATACTCAAAATATAAACCCAAGAAACAGAAAGCATGACCTCTAAGATCAATATACAATTTAAATCACAAACCCAAATTTACTTAAATTTTTTTCTGCAAAGATTGCAGTCTTTTCTCTAACTTTTTGTACTTGGTGGCTCAGAAACACTTAGCACTCATTTAAAAAAACAGCAGTCTTCACTGTTTTCACATGTTGTCTAAACAAATAAAAAGATTTAAATAAACAGAAGTATGTTGTTTCACAGCAGATGTGCCTGGGCCCACATTGTTTATTCAGATATTGTTGTGAAATCCATCCTACCCCAGAGAAAAAAGAACCTAACCACAATCATTATTATTTCCTTCAGGACTTCTGTCCTTGATGAAGAACATCTAGACCTTGGTGAGAAGGTACACGGAGGTAGGAAAAGGTGGAAGTGGAACTCATGTGATATTTATCCCAATTTTTATTTACAGGAACTTTTAAACAGGACACTTTAAAAGGTGCCTGGTTCAACAGTGTTTAATTCAGTTCAAAATGGCCATTCTGTAACAACACACACACAAATGCTTCAAAAAGTTGATGGAAAAATATATTATGAAAAAAAGCTATGCATGATTTCAAAATTTTTACAGCAAAATAAACTTTTTAATTTCATTTTTGCATGAACATATATATTGGATTTATATAAGGGTCACTCAAACACTCACACACACACACACACACACACACTTAATAGAGTTTACTGAGGAAAGAAAGGTTCATGAATCAGGCAGCACTCTAAACCAGTAGATTCACAGAACTCCACCCAATATCATGGCCAGATTGTGATATACAGAGAAATGAAGCAGCATACAGAAACAGCTGGGCTGGTTATAGCTCAGCATTTGCCTTATTTGGACATGGTGTGATGAGGCATTTGTCTGAGAAGGACATGATCTGGTCAGCTGGCACTAAATAGGCTAAAAGCTTGGCGGCTGTGATTTGTTTAGACTCAACTTTATCTGCTACAAATATACACTTTCATTAGGTTACACTTCATTACTTAGGGAGGCGGCCTTAGGCCACATTTAATTTAATAGATATCTGCAGAAGAAATGTGCTTCCAGTACTACTGACTGGCATTCTTATGGTGTATAATGAACTATTTCCAAAGGTTAATAGAAGACATAGGCCCAGAAAAAGTCTATGTGCTTAGAAAAAAATGGAAGTAAAATAACAAAAAATGTTTTCTTTGAAATTTACATACTAGGTTAAGATTAACTGGAAATAATGCAAACTTAGACAGGAGTTCTAACAAAATCCCACATTCCCAGACCCAACTCCACAAGTCAACATATCTAGGCTGGGGTGGATATTCTAAGCATTTAGCATAGTTTAATGTTGGTTACTAATTGTTTTTAGGTATTGAAATTTGAAACTCAGACTATTTAGTACTGAAAATAGCTGACATATCTTAGTAATTTAGCTCTTTAGTATAAAGTTGGTATACAGAATTTATTTTCAGTTTACCTAGAATTCTGTGTTAGATATTCAACATATTGCAAAATATACCTTGGAAACCCTTTAGATAGAATGGTTCAGAGGTTATCTGCAGTACATAGACCCTAAAATCACTTAGTAGAAAGTTTTGAAAGGTTTGTTTGAGGGAAGGTCTTAGTATTTAAAAATATTTTGTCTCAGCAGATCAGAAAATAAAGGAATATTTAAATTTTGGGAAACCTTTTAGGGCTTTTCAATCAATATATGTTGTATATATGGCTATACTTAATATTCAGTGGCTACCAATTAAATAAATGCTGCTGCATGTGCTGGTCTTTACATGATGTGAGTACAGTACTTAACTATAAAGTCATTGGATTACAATTTTTAGATGCCTGATGACCTAGCAAAACATAACTATGACAGAGAAGGTTAAAGTATGGACACAGACAAACTAAAAACAAATTGTGTTGCTACAGAGTTCAAGGAATTATAAGATCTAAGAAAATGCTATAAAGGAATTTCAAGGAGCAAGTACATTTCTGTGGAAAAGTTTTTTGGAGATCAAATAAGTAAGCTGGCACTTTTGTATCATATGGGTAACTTTTTTCCTCCTTATGTGTGTTTTTGTTACTTTTGTGAAAATAAATGTTGAAAGAATCCTAAGTAAAAAAAAAAACCATATATGCAGCGATTTACAACAACCTTTAAAAGGAATTCTTTTCTGCTGGTTTGAAACGTGACTTTCAATATAAAAATAAAATTCTCCCAAATATATCTTATATTAGGTAGGAAGATAAAAATTAGCCCAGGTGTGTGAAAGGGGCCTAAGTAAAACAAAGCATCTGAGTTAAAGAATGTAGTGGACTCTGGCAGCCTCAGAAATGTGTCTTGGAAGCACACCTTGTAAGCAGCCCAGTATTTTATGCTATAAAGTCCTGCCCACACCCCAACGAATTCACAGGTGATCCCAGTCTTCCAATCAATGAAGATACCCCAGGAGAATCCTCTCTTCTGGTGCCAAGAGGGCTACCTAGTCTGCTAAGATTGGTAATAAAACCTTGGGAAGAATTTTATACACTTCACACCCAGCGAACTTCCAGGAGGAGACAGTGGAAGGGAAGGAGAAACAGTGGAAAGAACCGGACTCCATGTCCTTATAAGCTCCAGTCTGAACGCAAACCACACTCTCAGCTCTTTTCTGGGATGCCCACCTGGCCTGCAACCACGCTTTACCTATCCAAATGACTACGCACTCTCACTCAGATCAGTCTGGAGAGGTGTCCATTCATCCTGACAGACACCCCACCTCAACAAACGCCACTACCAGCTTACCATGATTCTGTCCTACATTTGAATTCTTTCCTGGGCAAGACAAGAACCTCTATTCCAGCTATCTTTGACAATGCTTATAGCAAGTATAATTTTTTTAAAGTAGTAAGTTGTTTTGAAAATTTCAAATTGTATTTGTGGTTGCAGAAAATTCAACAATGGTTTAAATCCACCCAAAATTGTCAAATCTGGCCTGGGAGAGAACTTTTCACATGTTACAATTTACAGCTCTCTCTTAGAAAAAAAAGAAGCATCCCTTAAAAAAGAAAAAAAAGCCTATTCAGTCTTCCAATAAATTTCAGTGGAATTAAGACTTGCTCAGGAGACCCAGCTACTTAGCAAAACAGTTGGATAATGATCTAACAAGCCCCAAATTCTTTCGTTATTTAACCTAACAATGATTATCCACCTAGTCTCATTTTCCTATAACATGTCCCTACTAAGACTACATCTTTTAATTGCATCATCAGAGATCTTTTCCTCAGCAGCAACATTATAGTAAAACAGTAACTCATAATTATGACTAAAGTGTGTATCAAGTTTTTTCTATTTTATTTGCTAAAGCTAATTAAAGCAGATACATGTAAGTAAGAGGAAAGTGGCCACTTCTGGTAGATGCAAAGAGATCTTTCTTGATTTATGTTTTGTCATAACTGCCACATCCAAAAAAAAATAAAATAAAAGCTTTATTCTACTAAAATAATGTACAAATTTCATCAAGAAAATACTTTCGGTGTGCAACTCATTTTTTATAATCTTCAGGTGTGTACTTTATATCAAAAATAGATCCTCTCACTGGATAAATTTTAAAACACCAACCTACATCCATTTTTATTTTTATTTACCTGAAAGGTAAAAATAAATTTCTCTACTTTTCAACAGTTCTCAAATTATCCTGAACTGTGAATGAGAGTTCAAAAATTGAAAACATTTCTACACGTAAAAATTAAAAACTAGATTATTGCTTTATTTCTGATGATTTTGGATGTCTCAATCAATTTAACAGTACTGGGCAAAACAGAATGCTTAGTGGCTCGCTTTTACACGGAAAACTCGCGCGGCCACATCGTAGAGCGACTCAAGTTAAGGACTGATTCTTTCTCAAAATATTTAAAACACTGCTCACTCTCATCCCCCAGCTCAAAGAATGGACTCGAATGGCTCTCCTTTCTAAAGGATTACGTTAATGTAAAGGTTTTAACTTACTTTTAAAATATGCAACTGTAGGTTGTGGTCTTTGCTCCTAACAGCTGTGAATTTTCACTCAACCCTAAACCAAAAAAGAAAAAGAAAAAAAAAAAAAAAAGGCTCAACATTTAGAGATTCGATGATTGTTTGCAGCCCTTGTCTCTGGTGTTGAGGAAGTGTTTTGTTTTTTTTTCCTTCATACTATTTGTTGAACTCTTAGTGTAGGGTGAACTTTATGATCATTAAGTAAACTAAAGTAGGTGTTGGTAAAAATTAAGCGTGGGAACGGGAGAGGGAGGAGGGAGATGGATGGAGCGTGGGCAGGAGGGTGGGAAGCGTCACCACTACGTTCCTAACTGTGAAATACACGAAACGTGCTTGACTTAAATAATTTTTTTTTTTTTATAAAAAAGAGAGGCTCAACATTAAAACGTATTTTCAAGCAAACCCTTGTGTCGAATCCCTCCCGCTGGCTGAGCGGGCAGTCGGGCGGCACAGCGCGGATCTACCTCGGAGACCCCCAGTTAACAAAACCCTGCTACCGGTGCGGCAGGGACCTCCGCGCTGCTGAGGGGCCCCCGGTGCCCAGTCCAGCATGCGCGCCGAAGCGCAGCCCTCGCCTGCCGGCCCGTAAACAGGCAGCCCCCGACCGGCCGCTCAGCTGGAGCGCCGCGCTAGAGGGCGCCCCTCAAGGAGGCCATGGGCCCAACCGCCCGGCCGGCGCAGAACGCTTACCCAACGCCCCGCCGCCGCCGCTTCCGCTTTCCGCGTCGCCGCGGCCCCGCCCCGCCGCGGAGGCTCACGGGACACGTAGTTTCCCCCGTCACGCCCCGCCCCTCGCGCCCGCTCGCTTCCTCTAAGAGCCGCTTCAGGAACGCCCTCCCAGCTCCCTCGGGCCCAACTTCCGGTTTCCTCCGACGGCCCTGGCGCCGAGCCCGAGGCCGCTAGAAGCCCATGGTCCGGGCGTCAGCGGCTCGTCCACCCGCCGAGTCCGCTTCCACAGCGCTTCCTGTCCGCGGCGTCTGAGGCGGCCGCTGTGGCTCCCTGGCGAGGCCGGCGACGCGGACGGGCCGGGCTCGCGCGCGTGTTGCTGGGTAACGGGCCTGCGGCGTTGGCGGCGGCGGCTTGTCCTGCTTCCAGAGGCCCCGGTGTCCAGCCCGAGGGCCGGGCCGGGCCGCGGTGGGCCTGGCGCGGCCGAAGCCGAAGAATGGGAGTGCCTGTGCGGCGCCCCTACAGCAGCTGCCCTCGCTGGGGGAGCGGCGGTGTCCTCGAGGAAACCGGAAGCCCGTGGTGACCCCTGGCGACCCGGTCTGTGTTCCGTCGGTTCCCAAACACTGGGGAAGCGAAACTCGGCGGCCCTAGGGGTGGCCCTGCTCTGCCTGGCTGCGGGGTGAGTGACTCGCTGGGGCCAGGAGGGGGTGGGGGTGCGGGCAGCGCCAGGGGGCCGCTGGGCGGCCGTGGCCGGTCCGGAGAGACGCGGGAGGCGCCCCTTGGCCCGCTCCCGCGCCGCCGCCTCAGCCCGGCTGCTCCTGGCCGCCGCCGCCTCACCTCATGCCCGTTTTCTGATCGACTCGGGCGCCTTCGGGTTTTTTTTTTTTTTATTGATTCGCTGAGATGCCGTTTAGATAGGGACCTGTGGCTAGGGCGGCACTGCCTGGGGGCGTCCAGGAGCAGTGAACCGCGAAGCCCTCTGACGGACACTGGGCACTGTTCGGTTTTCCGGTGTGTCCAGGACGGGTCTTGTTTGTTGAGTGACTACTAACGCGCACTGTAGGCTGACACTCTCTGTCCCTCCCCACGAGCAACTCCAGTACTCCCAAGTGCGGCAGTCCCACTCACAACACCCATTGCTTCAGCATGCGTTGGAAATACGCGTTAGTAATCCAGCACACGGACCTACTGGACCCTTGCTCCTTAGGCATAGGATGCACTTTAAGTTCTAGGTTAGGTTGAGTAACATCTGAAGGCGTCATTTAAATTACAGCTGTGTTGATTTGCGCCTCTGAAGCTAGGAATGGCTGACCCTCCAGGGTGGTTACAAAGGATGAATTCAGTATTTTTGGTAAATGGCAAGCTGTGTGCAAATATAAACTTTTAGCATGAAAGAGATGAGCTAGAGTAACAGGAAATGGCACTGGATGAGATCAGAACACCAGGATCCGGGTGCTGAATTACCAGCTTACTCAGGTGGTGTTTGTTAAGACATTAAAACTCTTCCACGTTTTTCCTGTCACTGAAGGGAGGATACTGCATACTCCATCGGGCACCAAAGCAGAGTTGTCAAGAGTTATGCTGACCCGCATCAGCTGCCTGGTTTTCATTACTGGCCGCTGCCCTCCCTGCACACCCCAACCCCTTTCTGATTCTCCTCCGTTTCCCTGCCTGTGTAATTGGGAAGTTTTTTTTATGATTTATTTATTTGAAAGGCAGAGTTACAGAGAGGCAGAGGCAGAGAGAGAGATCTTCCATCTGCTGGTTCACTCCTCAAATGCCCACAACAGCCAGAGCTGAGTGGATTTGAAGCCAGGAGCTTCCTCCAGTTTCTGACGGGTGTACAGGGGGCCCAAGGACTTTCTGCTTTCTCTGCTTTCCTAGGCCATAGCAGAGAGCTGGATTGGAAGTGGAGCAGCCAGGACTCAAACCGGCACCCATATGAGTGGGATACAGGCCCCAGGAGTCTTTTGAAATAAGTGTCCAGTTGCATTAACACATGTTACTTAAAGGAAATAATGAAAGTCAGTAGACTGTTCTTCATACTTATGCTGTCTCTGACAGTCGCAGGATTCCCTAAAATTCAAAATGATTTCGGACTAAATGGGTTAGGGGAGGTCAGATAAATGAAAGTGAAGTGTTTCGTGCTGAGTACATTTGTGGGCTTATGGGGCATTTGATTGCTCAGGAATATAGACTTAAGTGATAAGTGATAGTGTCTTAGAGTGGCACTTGCTCCCTTCTTTATAAGCTAGTTAGACAATTTCTGCCCCTAATTATTTAATTAAAAATAGAGAAAGAGTATTAGTTCATTTGCCTAAATAAGTCTTAATCCTTGTTCCAAAATATCTTGACTGACCATGGGAAGTATAGTCACAAATATCCTAGCTTCTTAGAAGTAGGAAGTGATGGAAGTCTTAAATAAGATCCAGTCAGGAAGCAGTGTGAAATAGAGGAAGGAACCTACTGTATGGACTTTGATTTCAATTCCAGCTATGTGTCACACCCTGCCGATGATTATAGACAGATTTGCTTTGTCTCTTGAAGCTTAGTTTCTTCATCTGTGGTGGTGGTAATACCTTTTCTAGTGAAATTAATTTGTGTGCTATATCTTTTCCTCAGCTCCTATTACAAACATGAGTTACCTCAGTATTGGGATTGAAATTTTGCTTTCACGGTTTAATACAATGGCATGTTAGTGATGTAGTCCAATCCTGTCATTTTCTAGGTGGGCAAATTTAGATTAGACAGGTGAAGTGAACTAATCGGTCGTCAGGGTGGCAAATTCTATACTAGAATCTTGGGACCTATTCTTCCTACCATAGATTTCTGCTTTGTCCATATTCATGTGTGGCCTCTTGGAATGTTGTGTTAAGCACACAAATGGGTTATCTTCGCATCCCAGCTTTGCCACTGATCAGTTGTGTAGTTGTGGGTAAGGTGTTAACTTTTCTAAAACTTTGTTTATAAATTAAAATGATAGTTCTATAGGAAAATTTATGCAAAAGCATTAGTGCCTTGCATGTGGTAAATAAGTGAAATATGACAGAATAAATATTCCTAGAAAAAAGATCATTGTGATATGAGAAGATTATTCTGTTTAGTGTCACAAACCCTAGTATATGCAGCAAAGAGGACCTGAGGGTGCTTTCGTTGTTGAATGCAGTAATGCTGAAATTTAAAATCTGAAATAATTCTGAGTAACGCTCAAATCTTATTTCTTCCCCGTATACCCAGGAATTACTGTTCTGTTTCCCACCCACCTTATCTGACAGCTGTGCCCTTCTTTATCCGTTATCATTCTTTGGAATTTCACTCTCTGAACAATAATTGCTAACAATTTTCGCTTCAGTTTTTTTAATTCTCTTAATTTGTGCTTAAATAAACTGCTAGAAAGAAACAAAATGTAGTTGTCAAATATATAAAATGCATGACTGTATAGCTGTAAAGATACTGTATTTAATACTCCAATCCTATTGAGATGATAAATGTATTACATTCTATAGTAATAAAACATAATCTTCCTGTAAGAGTTAGGTGGTGATTACTAGTTATAATGTACTCAAAGAACTAACCATGCCTACAACATCTCTAAGAATACTAACTATAATTAGAATTCCATAAATAAGCCATGTAGTAGCTATTTAGCTTTGTTCCCTCTGGATGCATGGTTCTCAAGTTGGAGTGGCACTTAAAATCTCCTCTGGTGCTTATTGAAACTTTCACCTCAGATACTCTGATTTGTATAGATCTACCATGGAGCCTAGCAGTCTGTATTTCTTTTTCATCTTACTTGAAAGGCAAGAAGACAGAGAAAACTCATCCATCTTCTGGTTCACTGCCCAAGTGCCCAGAGACTGGGCCAGGCCAGAGCCAGGAGCACAGAACTCATTCTGGTCTCCCACATGGTTAGTAGGCGCTCAATTAATTGAGTCATCATCTGTTGGCTCCCAGTTTCTGCATTAGCAGGAAGCAAATTGTTAGTGGAATTTCCAGCAGTCAAACCTGGAACTCTATGGAATGCGGGCATCCTAGGTGGCATCTTACTGTTGTGCCATGTGTCCACCTTGCAATCAAATTTTTTTTTAACAAAACTCTTAAGCAATTCTGGGGTGTTGGCCCATACTTCAGTTTATCAAACACTGCTGTAGGTCATCTCCAGCTTCTCGGAATGCTCTTGGAAAAACCAGATTCTTTTGTGACATGTTCCTGTGAAATAGATTTGTTACTGATGATTGAGAGAATCTACTTATGCTTATATTTAGACAGTATCTTGGTATTAAGTTTTGGAAGCAAATGTTATGAATTCCTGTTAGACCTTTTAAAATATTATTTAGATTTGGTAACACTGTTTTATAACAATGTTCTGCTCACGGTTCTCCTTAAACAAAAGTCTGCCATTTTAAGACAATTTATGGTAAATATGATAAGATATAGTATCTGTTTTAAGAGACAACATCTGAACTGACTGATTTCCTCAAATTGCAAGTGTTAAAGCTAGCTTGAGGAGTAAGCGTTTAGTCTAGTGATTAATATACCTGCATCCCATATTGGAATATCTGAGTTTGGTTCCCGGCTCTGACTTCTGACTTGAACTTCTTGTCAGTGCAGACCTTGAGAGGTGGCATAGATGGCTCAAGTTAGGAGACTACCCATATGGGAGACCTGTTTGTGTTCCTAGCTTGGGTCCTCTCCTCTGTCCTGGCCATTGTGGGTGCTGGGGAAGTGAACCAGCAGGTGGCCTCTCTCTCTCCTTCCCACTCCCCTCCTGCCCCTTTAAGTGATAACTAAAAAATAAAAACTAGCTTGATCTAGTTTAGGTATAATAATAGCCAGTTATATTTTTAGGTAAAAAATGTAAGTCATGTTTATGTAAAAAATGTATCAGACTTTGGCCCAGCTGATTTGGATATCCACAGAGACATTTTATGACAACAAAGTATACAAAACAGAATAGGTGTTGTGAGACAGACTTACTGCAGCTCCCTTCTCTGTAGAAAGGATGCTTGCATAAGTAATAAAACCAAAGGCTATACATTGTATGCTTTTACTTTGCTAGCACTTTTCCTTTCAGTATATCAATCACTAGAATGAGGTATCTGTCTTGTATTATTTCATGCTTTTCTAAGATCTCATTTTCCCTGGGCATTCAGCTTTTAATCTCCAGAGTTCTGGCTGGTACAGAATACTATGATAATCATTAATATCCTGATACTTGTGACTTCCTATTTATGTTTTTAAGGATAGAAATTAAAATCCCTATTTTCATTTTACTTTTAAAGATTTATTTATTTATTTGAAAGTCAGTTACACAGAGAGAAGGAGAGGCAGAGAGTAAGAGGTCATCCATCTGTTGGTTCACTTCCCAGATGGCCACAACAGCCGGAGCTGCGCCGATCAGAAGCCAGGAGCTTCTTGGGGGTCTCCCCCGCAGGTGCAGAGGCCCAAAGCCTTGGGCCATGTTCTGCTTTCCCAGGCCATAGCAGAGAGCTGGATCAGAAGTGGAGCAGCCAGGTCTTGAACCGGTGCTGGCACCACAGGCAGTGGCTTCACCTGCTATACCACATCGGCAGCCCCCAACAAATTTAAGTGACAATTATTTTAAGACTTGGTAAAACTTAATGCATATCTGTGATGCTGGTGAATTTTCTCTTGGATAGACTTTAATATATGGCTATTTTTCATAAAATTTTTAAGACACAGCAGTTTTAATGCTGTTCCTAGTACATTCCAAGTCATGTTTATAGTATATGAAATAAATATACAGAACAACTTAAAATCCTTTTTAATGCAAATGATGGTTTTTATATATATTGATCATACATATAAATGCAACTTTTTGATTTTTTTTTTTTTTTAAAGATTTACTTAATTTATTTGAAAGAGTTAGAGAGGTAGAAATAGAAAGAGATATAGGTCTTCCATCTGCTGGTTCACTCCATAGATGGCCTCAATGGCTGGAGCTGCACCAGTCCAAAGCCAGGAGCCAGGAGCTTCTTTCAGGTCTCCCACGCAAGTGCAGAGGCGCAAGGACTCGGGCCATCTTCTGCTATCCCAGGCCATAGTGGAGAGCTGAATCGGAAGAGGAGCAGCTGGGACTAGAACCGACACCCATGTGGCACGCCAGTGCTTCAGGCCAGGGCTTTAACTGGCTGTGCCACAGCGCTGGCCCCTTGATTATTTATAAAACAAAGGCAAAATATAGAAATGTATAAACTAATCTGACTACTTGTTTTATTTTAAAAAAATATAATCTTATAAAATGTGACATTGTTATATCAGTATAACCCATTCCATCTTAAGTACTTAGTAAACCCTTCCAGGAGTTCTGAATTTCATAGTTCCTGATGAATTTAAGATTTTACGGGCTGGCGCTGTGGCTCACTTGGCTAATCCCCCGCCTGCGGCGCCGTCACCCCGGGTTCTAGTCCCGGTTGGGGCGCTGGATTCTGTCCTGGTTGCTCCTCTTCCAGTCCAGCTCTCTGCTGTGGCCCGGGAAGACAGTGGAGGATGGCCCAAGTGCTTGGGCCCTGCACCTGCATGGGAGACCAGGAGGAAGCACCTGGCTCCTGGCTTAGGATCGGCGCAGTGCACCGGCCATAGCGGCCATTTGGGGAGTGAACCAACGGAAAAGGAAGACCTTTCTCTCTGTGTCTCTCTCACTAACTCTGCCTGTCAAAAAAAAAAATTTATAAAGATTGGGCCGGCGCCGTGGCTCAACAGGCTAATCCTCCGCCTTGCGGCGCCGGCACACCGGGTTCTAGTCCCGGTCGGGGCACCGATCCTGTCCCGGTTGCCCCTCTTCCAGGCCAGCTCTCTGCTGTGGCCAGGGAGTGCAGTGGAGGATGGCCCAAGTGCTTGGGCCCTGCACCCCATGGGAGACCAGGAGAAGCACCTGGCTCCTGCCATCGCAACAGCGCGGTGCGCCGGCTGCAGCGCGCTACCGCGGCGGCCATTAGAGGGTGAACCAACGGCAAAGGAAGACCTTCCTCTCTGTCTCTTTCTCACTGTCCACTCTGCCTATCAAAAATTTAAAAAAAAAAAAATTTATAAAGATTGGCTTTTTGGAGAGAAAAATACTTCAGGCTATGAAATACCAGTGCTTCTGCTATATACTTGTTTGGCTAAGCTTTATGCATTTTCCAGATTGGCTTTCTCATCTGTAAAATGGACTCAATACAATTATATACTTTGTATGGATCATAAAAATGTGAATTATATTTATAAATATTTAGCACAATCCAAGTAGTTTCTTTGGTTGTGAATATTTTTAATATGTGTGTATTATTCACACACTTTAATCATATGCAGGCCTATTATTTATTCTATGCCTTAAATGTTTGTTTTCATCTACTTGAAAGGCTTAGTAATCTTCCATCCATTGGTTCACTACCCAAATGCCAGGGCTGCTGAGCTATGCCAAAGCCAGCAGTCTAGAACTCCATCTGGTTCTCACATATGTAGCAAAGTCCCAAGCACTTTGGCCATCATCTGCTACCTCCTAAAATGCATTTGAAAGTCAGACGTACAAAGAAGCAGAGGCAGAGAGAGATCCATCCTCCATCTGCTGGTTCACTCCCCAAATGGCTGCAAAGGCCAGGGCTGGGCCAGGCTGAACTAGGAGCCAGAAACTTCCTCTGGATCTCAGATGTGGATTTAGGGGCCCAAGCACCTTGGCCATCCTCCACTTCCCGGGGACATTAGCATTGAATTGAATTGAATTGAATTGGAACTGGAGTGCCCACATGGGATGTGGGCACTGTAGGTAGCAGCTTTGTTCACTATGCCACAGCACTGGCCCCTAGGTCTGTCTTCTAAAAGTTCCATAGAATAAGGACCAAAGTCCATAGTGTGTGTCATAAAGAACCTATCTTTGTGTGTGTGTTTTCTTTTTTTAAACATTTATCTGAAAGTGTTACAGAGAAAGGGAGAGAGATCTATCTGCCAGGCTAAAGCCAGAAACCTGGAACTCCATCCAGTTCTCCCATGTGAGTGGCAGAAGCCCAAGTACTTGGGCCATCTTCCATTCCTCTTCTCTGGTGTATTAGCAAGGAGGTGGATTGGAAGTGAAGCAGCCAGGAGAGGAACCTATGCCCAAATAGGATGCTTGCATTGCAGGCAGCAGCCTAAACCACTGTGCCATAATGCTGGCCCCGTATCTTGTCCTTTCAATGTCATTGCCTGTGTTTCTTCTCAACCCTCCTCCCCACACCCTCTCAGGACTTTGAACTTGTTTCCTCTGCTGGAGGATAACAAACTGAAGATTTAAGTACGGTAAGTTTAATGAAAATAACTACCTTTTTTGCCTAAGGGTCATTTATCTTTTGTGGTACTTTCTTTGAGAACCATTCCTCTTATTCATTTCCTAATCCCTGTGTCGTTTTGTACTATTTCAAATATATTACTTACTTTTTTAAAAAAATTTATTTATTTGAAAGACAGTTACAGAGAGAGGTAGAGACAGAAGTCTTCTGTCCTCTGGTTTAACTTCCCAGATGGCCGCAACGGCCGGAGCTGCACCGATCAGGAGCCAGGAACTTCTTCGGGTCTCCCACGTGGGTGCAGGGGCCCAAGGACTTGGGCCATCTTCTACTGCTTTCCCAGGCCATAGCAGAGAGCTGGATCAGAAGAGAAGCAGCCGTGGCTTTAATCCACTGCGCCACAGCGCCAGCCCCCTATTACCAACTTTAATAATAGAATTAACAATTTTTCTTCACAAGTGTCTGTTGTTTCATGATAAAAAAAAATAGGGGAATCACGTGGTTAAGCTAATTAAAAGCTTGTAAAGTGAAGGTGCATGGACTCTGATCCCTAAAGTATACAAACTGTGGAACATCTATTTTAGCTTTGTAGAGCAGTTATTTCTCCTGTCTTTAGGGGGAATAATGAATAAATCCTATCCATTTGCTTGAACATTAAGTTATTTAATTGCATATCTAATATTTACACAACTTTACCTCATTAAACTAGCTTTTTATTCTTACTCTGTTTTATTATGGGTTTATGTATAAGAATTCTTTTTGGTATTTTTCATTTTATTTGGAAGAGACAGAAACAGAGCTCTTCCATCTCCTGGTTCATCCCCAGATGCCTGCAAAAATGAGGGTGAGACCAAAGTGAATCCAGGAGTCTGGAACTCACTCTGAGTCTTCCATCTGGGTAGCAAGGACCCAAGTACTTGAGCCATCATCTGTTGCCTTTCAGGGTGTGCATTGGTAGGAAGGTTGATCGGAAGCGGAGGTGGGACTCAAACCCAAGCATTCTGATATGGGATGTCGGCATTCATGTGTCGACTTAAGCCTAATTCCTGCCCCTTGTGTAAGAATCTTAGGTGGGACCAGTGTCATGGCACACAGGTTAAGCAGGTTAACCTGCTGCTTGGAAAGCTGGAATCCCATGTCACAGCACAAATTCGTGTCCCGAATTCTCTGCTTCTGATCCAGCTCTCTGCTTATGTGCCTGAGAAAGCAGTGGAAGATCTCCAAAGTTCCTGGGCCCTTACCACTCAACTGGGAGACCCAGATGGAGTTCTGCTCCTGGATCTGGCCTGGCCCAGCCAGTCACTGTGGCCATTTGAGAATGCAAAAACAGATCTCTTTCTCTCTGCCTTTCAGATAAATAAGATTAATCTGAAAAAATGAAGAGGAATCTGACATGGAGATACATAAGCATATTTGTAGTTTGTGGAATGGGAATAACCCATACTTTTCAAACAACAGCATGATTGGAGTGATGTTTGCTGTTATTTTGGAATAGAGTTAATCCAGAGATAAAAACTGCTTTAGAGAAAGAAAATTTAAGCTGTTATCATTAGAAGAAAGCACAGTTTGCATCAGAATCTACCACTTATTTATTTATTTGTTTGTTTTCAATGGCCAGGGCTGGGTCAGGCCAAATCATCTGGGTCTCCCACATTTGTATAGGGGCCCAAGCTCTTGGGCCATCTTCCACCACTTTCCTTGGTGCATTAGCAGGGAGCTGGGTCACAAATGGAGCAGCTTGGACTCAAAATGGCTTCCATATGGGATGCTGGTGTTGCAGAAAGTGGTTTAACCTGCTATGCCACAATGTCAGCCCATCTGCCACTTCTTTGTGATACTGTGTGTAACATAAGCTATGCTTAACTTTTTTTTTTAAGATTATTTATTTGAAAGAGTTAGAGAAGGAGAGGCAGAGAGAGAGGTCCTCCATCCCCGGTTCACTCCCCAGTTGGCTGCAACGGCTGGAGCTGTGCCAATCTGAAGCCAGGAGCTTCTTCCAGGTCTCCTACGTGGGTACAGGGGCCCAAGGACTTGGGCCATCTTCCATTGTTTTCCCAGGCCATAGCAGAGAGCTGGATTGGAAGGAAAGCAGCCAGGACTCAAACCGGTGCCCATATGGAATGCCGGCACTGCAGGTGGTGGCTTTACCTGCTATGCCACAGTGCTAGCCCCTAGCCTTGAACTTTAAGTGAAGAGTAGGAGTAGTCTTGTATGGTTAGGAAATTTTAATTTGGTGTTGAAATTTTTTTTTTTTTTTTTTTTTTTTTTTGGACAGGCAGAGTGGACAGTGAGAGAGAGACGGACAGAGAGAAAGGTCTTCCTTTTGCCGTTGGTTCACCCTCCAATGGCCGCCGCGGTAGGCGCGCTGCTGCCGGCGCACCGCGCTGTTCCGATGGCAGGAGCCAGGTGCTTATCCTGGTCTCCCATGGGGTGCAGGGCCCAAGAACTTGGGCCATCCTCCACTGTACTCCCTGGCCACAGCAGAGAGCTGGCCTGGAAGAGGGGCAACCGGGACAGGATCGGTGCCCCGACCGGGACTAGAACCCAGTGTGCCGGCGCCGCAAGGCGGAGGATTAGCCTGTTAAGCCACGGCGCCGGCCTTGGTGTTGAAATTTGAATGGGTGGCAGGTTTCACACACTCAAGACTTGCAATATATACATTTATTCTTGCTTACTTTTCCTATAGTCCTGGATAAACACAAATCACTTAGACATTCCTGATACTGGAATATGGGCTGCCACATGATATCACCATGTGCTTACTAATAAATTCTCAATATTAACTAGCCTTCATGGGTTCTTGCCTAATATTTAGAGAAGAATTCTGAATACTGGCATAAATGAACGAGGCAGCATGATAAGTTTTAAGCTTTTTATTAAGTGAGAAAGATGTATAGGAGAGTGAGGATGTTAGTTTAATCTAAGGAGAGGGGAAAGTCTGGAAATTAGGTTGGAGTCCATACCAAGCAGAAAGCAGACCAAAAGGCACATCCAGCAAGTGTTTTGAGCAGCTATCCACAGCTTATCATGAGCAGTGAAGCAGAGGCAGAGAGTGATTTTGGGGACGCTCTTTGCCTTTTATATATTTTTCAAAGGGGAGTGATTACATGGTCTGGAGGGCAGGTGGGTGCCCAGGTGTGGTCAGGAGCATGTGGTCACACAGGGGCTTGGCAAAGGCGTGGTCTTCCAGCTCACAAACCTAATCAGTTTTATCCTGTATGCCTGCCTACATCATTCCCCCCTCCGAGACTGCAGACCTTAATCTTAAAAGATGTTAATGGGCATAGAGTCATCATCTCTTCTGTAGCTGCTTCCTGCTTATTAGGAGCATAGGTCCTGCCTGTCCTTGATCCGGAAATCTCTGCCTATCTCATCTAACAAGTTAGTTTCATGAGCTGGAGCTCTTTCAGTCACTGCCAATGTCTGTGTCCCCTACATGGTCATCATTACTCTCAGAAGTTGTTGGGTTCTGAAACATAAGTTTTTCAGTTAACATGAGCAAAATTGGAATAACCCCAAACGCAACTAGTGTGCCCCTTAAAATGGAAAGAGCATGTTAAGCCATCTCCCAGACAGTAGGTGGTATTAGGCTGCCCCTATGTAGACTATAGCTTGAGCATAGAGGGCTTTGATGTCTTTCTCTGTGAACATGGTATTATTTGAGTAAAGGTGGCAGATTCCATTAATCACTGTGCACATTCTCCCTTGTTCTATTAATATGTATTCTAAGGCCTTTCTATTGTCCGTAACTATTCCTGGAGAGGGAGTCTACTGAAGCCAGGGCTTGCTGCAGAAGCCGGCCTGAGGTGTAAGCTAGATTACCCAGAGCGAAGGTCAGATTTTTAAAATCAGTTTCATATCACTCTTTCGGACTTTGACTCTTTGCCATTGAGGCACCCACTAAGGAGTCCTTCTGCCAATAATAGCTCCCAGAAAGAATCAAAAGAAGAGGTATGTATACTAGCTAGGTACTAAAGTATAGCATTTTGGCTTGGCTAAGACAAGAGCTTTACTTACCTTTTTGCATTTTGAAGAGGTATTTAAGATCTTCAGTTGGCTCACAGGAATAAGCAAATGTATCTGTTGGATTCACCTGTGGAGACCTAAGAGGTGGAAGTTTAATCCTTGACAAATGTACCCAGCTTGGAACGCCCTGTAATTTTGCTGAAGTAGGTGTGCTCAGCAGTACCTGGTAGGGTCCCTTCCACTGGGACTGTAACTGATCTGAAGGAGATCCTTTCAGGTTTTTATAGGACCAAGTCCCCTGGAGAGATGGGCTGCTCATGAGTTTCAAGGTCTGGTGTCAGGAGTATCTTATTGCCATACTTTACCAGAGCCTTTTGTATCTGACCTAAGTGTGGGTTCTTGCCTAATATTCAGAGAAGAATTCTGAATACTGGCATAAATGATCAAGGCAGCATCATATGTTTTAAGCTTTTTATTCAGTGAGAAAGATTCATAGGAGAATGAGGGCCCTTATCTAAAAGAGAGATAAATCTGGATTCATACCAAGTACCAGGAGCCAGCCACGTGGAGGAGCACGCAGGCCAGGAAGCATGAGGCTGGTGACCCGAAAGCCACACGCACTGGAGGCACAGGGCAGCAGGGGCCCACACTGGCAAAAGACCAGAAGATAAAAGGGCCAAAAAGGAGGAAGAGAAGGGGCACACCATGTCCCAGGCTTTTAATCCACTTCCAAAGGGGAGTGGTTAATTAGCTTGGTTGGCCAGTGGGCACACAGGCGTGGCCAGGTAGGGGCATGAGGTCACACAGGGGCATGATAAAGGTGTGGTATTCCAGCTCACAAACCTAATCAATTTTATCATGTATGCCTGCCTGCATTGTTCCTAACTGTGGCTTTAGTTGAGACTAACTGGAAGGTTTTTAGTTATGAAATCAGAAAAGCAACTATATAGTGACAGAAGACCAGACTTAGATAAATACCAAACCAAAACCACTAATAAATATGTTAATGGACATGTTGTCTGAAATAAAGCAAAAAAACTTTATAGGCATTGACTAGAACAGGAAAAAAAATCTGCAGCTTTAGAGGAAGGCAAGCAAAGTGAAACCTGGATCCTGCACTCAAATTGTTTTTCATAGTATCTTTTTTTTTTTTTTTTTTTTGACAGGCAGAGTGGACAGTGAGAGAGAGAGACAGGGAGAAAGGTCTTCCTTTACCGTTGGTTCACCCTCCAATGGCCGCTGCGGCTGGCACACCGCACTGATCCGAAGCCAGGAGCCAGAAGCTTCTCCTGGTCTCCCATGCGGGTGCAGGGCCCAAGCACTTGGGCCATCCTCCACTGTACTCCCGGGCCACAGCAGAGAGCTGGCCTGGAAGAGGAGCAACCGGGACAGAATCCGGCACCCCGACTGGGACTAGAACGCGGTGTGCCAGCGCCGCAGGCAGAGGATTAGCCTATTGAGCCGCGGCGTTGGCCTTCATAGTATCTTAACTCTTCACTTACTCTGTTAGTTTGGAAAAATTACTTAAATCCCTTCTACTTCAGGTGTTTTCATCTACAATGCTCTTGAACAGTGACTGATACTGGTAAGGAACTACATTTTTATTTCAAGCAAGGGATAGTTCAAAAATTCCATGAAGCATCAATTACTAGTTTAGTAATTAATTGTTAGTAAAGATACAGGAAATTCCATTGATAGTCCTTACTTGGAATGCTATATTTTAAACTAAAAACTATTTGAAGGGATTTTTTAGGTTCTTTGACATAACATGTGATCCTTCTTAACCTGTTCTTCCCTAGGACTTAAAAGTTTTATTCAGTCTCTCTCTTAAGAGTGTTTTCCAGAAATACAGCTCTGAGATTGGGAAACACCTTCTGTGATGAGTTGGGAACAAAATGATGAGCAAGATGAGCATAGCCTCTGCCTCCAAAGAGCTAATACTCTGTAACCTTTACTGGGCAAAATACTGTACCTATCAAAGCATGCCTATAAAACAGAAGATCATATCTCATGAAATTGTTGTATAATTAAGTGAATAACATTGAAAGAATGGGTGGTACTGGACATATTGGGCACTCAAATGTCAATTCATTTGTTTTCTCTTATGAATACACAAGAATCAATCAGTTATTAGACTAGAGAGATTATAGTAGAGTCTGTATTAAAACTTTTTTGAAGGTTTTATTTAATGAATAGGTTTCATATGTATAACTTTTAGTCTCCTCCCTCATTCCCACCTTCCTACGCCCCATTCCACCTCCTGCTCCATCTCCCATTCCATTTTCCATTAAGATTCTTTTTTAATTGAATTTATATACAGAAGACCAATTCTGTACTAAGTACAGATATCAACTATTTGCGCCCACACAAAGTATAAAATACAGTTTGAAGACAAATTTTACCGTTAATTCTCATAGTACACCTCATTAAGGACAGAGGTCCAACATGGAGAGCAAGTGCACAGTGACTCTATTGTTGATTTAACAACTGACACTCTTATTTACGATGTCAATGATCACCCGAGGCTCTTGACATGAGCTGCCAAGGCTATGGAAGATTTTGAGTCTACAAACTCTGTCGGTTTTAGACCAGGCCACATGCAAAGTGGAAGTTCTCTCCCTTCAGAGAAAAGTACATCCTTCTTGGCTGGCCCCTTCTTTGCACTGGGGTCTGACTCAAAGAGATCTTTCATGCAGAACAGTTTTTGCTACAATGTCATCTTTCCATGCCTGAAATGCTCTCATGGGCTTTTGAGCCAGATCCGAATGCCTTAGGGGCTGATTCTGAGGTCAGAGTGCTGTAAAACTTCTTTAATATGTTGTAGTGGATTATACACAAGAACTTTTAAAAACTTCTGACTTTGGAAGCTATAAACTTGATATTAATCTTAGTAGAAATGCTGATGAGGAAGAAATACATAGTAATGAAACGCCTAAAACCTCTGATTCCTTTTTTTTTCAAAAGACTTACTTAATTATTTGAGAGGCAGAGTTACAAAGAGATAGAAGGAGAGACACAGAAAGATCTTCCTTCTGCTGGTTCACTCCCCAAATGGCAACAACAACTGGGACTGAGCCAGCCAAAGCCAGTAGCCAGGAACTTGTTCGGGTGTCTCACATGGGTGCAGAGGCCCAAGGATTTGGGCCATTCTCTGCTGTTTTCCCAGGCACATTAGCAGGGAGCTGGATAGGAAGTGGAGCAGCCAGAACTTGAACCTGTTTACAGGTCCTACAGGCTGCAGCTTTAACCTGCTGAATCACTGTGCTGGCTCCAAAAATTCTAGTCTTTTAACGAAATTGGTATTGTATCAGGTTTTGATAGAACTTAAGTCCTTTATAGATACCAATTGTTTAGTAATCTTAAACTGTGACATAGTTGCTATTATTTCCTGTACACTTTACAGTAAATAAGGAAACTGAGGTTAAAGTGGTTAAACAACTTTCCCAAAGTCACACCAACGCTAAAATGTTAGAGCTTGGATTAGAACTCCAGGTAGTCTGGTTGCAGAGTCAGTGTTTAACCAGTATGTACACTGCCTCCAACTGAAATAGGAGATGATGTTTTTCTTTTTAAAAATGATTTATTTATTTGAAAGGCAGAGGTACAGAGAGAGGCCAGACCTCAGTGAGAGAGAAAGAGATCCAGTCAGGTAGTTCATTCCTCAAATGACACAAATAGGAGCCCAGAACTCTTTCCAAGTCTCCCCAGTGGGTGGCAGAGGGCCATGTATTCAGGCAATCTGCTGCTGCTTTCCCAGGAGCATTAGCAGGGAGCTGGAACAGAAGTGGAGCAGTGGGGACTCAAACAAGCTTGGCTCACTGTGCTACAATTTCTGCCTTGGGAATAGATGTTTTAAAAGCATTGTCTCAGTCACAATCTTTTTCCTATTTGTTTGTTCAGTGAGACAGTTGTATTTTTCTTTTGTTCTTTTAAATAGCTGTCATGGATGCACTCGTAGAAGATGATATTTGCATTCTGAATCATGAGAAAGCCCATAGGAGAGATCCAGTGACTCCAGTCTCAATATATGCAGGAGATGAATCTGTTGCTTCACATTTTGCCCTTGTCACTGCATATGAAGATATCAAAAAACGACTTAAGGATTCAGAAAAGGAGAACTCTCTCTTAAAGAAAAGAATAAGGTTTTTGGAAGAAAAGGTAATTTTAGCTTCTACCTTCATATGTTTTATGATATAAAGAATGATTCAAAGCATTTGATATTTTAAATACTTTTCTGTCTTCCATAGTTGTAATTAAATTTCCAGGGATAATTCACTGTTAATCTCAAAACTCTGGGTATTATACTCATACTGTGTTTTACATACCATGTTCTTAGTGAATGTTTATAGAATATAATTTAAAATTTTAAAAATGATATTCCATATATTTTCCTTTCTGCGTTTTTCAGATTGCCTTACTTAACTGTGTGTATTTTATTCAGAGTTTTCAAAGTTGTACAGAAAAAATAATGGATATCAACAAAGGAAATTAAATGTCAAAGCAGAAAATTTTGAAATATTGTTCTAATAGTCATCACAAGGACCAGAGTCTTAATTTCCTCAACATTGTTTTATTAACACATATTAGGCTTAATGGTTTGAAATTAATGTCCTCTGTTTAACTTACATGTAATATGTGGACACTCCTAAGTCACCAGATATGGTTAGCTTTGTGTATTGGGACATCCTTCTCAGTTATTCATTTATTTTTGAGTTTTAAAGTTTTAACTTAGTTTATAGTTCTTCAGATCAGATTGTTCATATTTTACAAACAGCAGGTTCCACAGACAGTAGCGAAAATGAATTCTTAGCTGCAAAGGAAATTATCCTGTAGTAAAATAATAAAAAATGGAGTTTGGTAGTTTGATTCTGTTAGGGGAGTTAAGTGGAGGAGAGTGAGTTATAAAAGTAACCATAATTTCTTTGCATTCATATGAATTTTCTGAATTATAGTGGTGGTTAAGTAAATCTGTAACATATTAGGATACAGAAAGAAGGTAACATTTTGGAGCTCATACCTGTATTTAAAGATGTACAAATTACATTTGATGTACAGTTTATATTGCAAATATTTCTGTATTTTGTGACCTACTAACCCAGTAATTCTTATTCTGAAATAATATGTAAGATTCAATTAACTAATATTTCTATTCTTTAAAAAGTAAAGTGTGCTTTGATACTTTTTCTGATAGTGGGAGTTATGACTGACTTAGAAAACTGGTATTTCAAAAGAATATTGTACTGTGTTGTAGTGCAATGAATTAGTGTGTTATAAGTATGAAGTGTAAAATAGTGACTAAGTAAAAGAATAGAAGGCTTAAAAAAAAAAAAACTCATATTATTTATTTGAAAGAGTTACAGAGAGAGAGGTACAGCCAGAGAGAGAGAAAGGTCTTCCATTCCGTTAGTACATTCCCCAAATGACTACAACTGCCATAGCTGAGCTGATCCAAAGCCAGGAGCCAGGGAGCTTCTTCCGGGTCTCCCAAGCGCATCCCCCACTGCTTTCCCAGGCCACAGCAAAGAGCTGGATCGGAAGAAGAGCAGCCAGTACTCAAACCGGCACCCATATGGGATTCCTGCGCTGCAGGCTGGGGCCTTAACCCACTACGCCACAGCGCTGGCCCCAATAGGAGGCTTTTAAAGCTAACTCTGTGTTCTTTTGCTTTCTTAATCTGTAAAGGCTAATTTAATTAAAAATGAAATGTTCATTTAATTATAGTCCAGCCTCTATCCCTGAATTATAATGATTAAGATAAGAGGTGGAGCCATCAAAAGACTGGCTTATTTTTTTACTGTAGATAACTTTCTGAAGCTTTCTCTTTTGATTTCCACTAGCTAATAGGGGCTCGATTCGATGAAGAAACAAGTTCTGTGGGACGAGAACAAGTAAATAAGGCCTATCATGCATATCGAGAGGTTTGCATTGATAGAGATAATTTGAAGAACAAATTGGATAAAATGGTAAGTTGATTTTAAAAAGAATGGTATCTTAATATTACAAATGAGTTTTCTCTTTCAAGAGGTTTAAAATTAGAAATGAAGTTGAACTTAAAATACACATGGGTAAGGTAAATTGAAAATGTTTTATATCTGTAACATTTCTATACTTAATAAGTACTTAGTATGTAATGTTGTTTAGAGCTTAAAATACATCCAACACCACTAACTTATTTTGAAAAATTATGATGTGGTAGAATTAGTTTAACAAAAGAAGAAAAGCCAGTGAAAAATAATGTACCAATTTGGAAAAAGAGATTAGTTAGAAACACAGTTCATTTTCACACCTTGCCTTTAAGGATTAAGATGAGAATTTTTTTTGGTATCTACTTGAAAATTAAGATTTATATCAACCGGTAGATTTTACTGGATATAATTTGACATTTTTCCTACTTAACTAGAATAAAGACAACTCTGAATCTCTGAAAGTGCTGAATGAACAACTACAATCAAAAGAAGTAGAACTCCTCCAGCTAAGAACAGAAGTGGAAACTCAGCAGGGTATGCCACTTACTTGTTATAAATATTCTAACAGAAATAGTACATTTTTCCATTATGTGTTATATACATTATCAGTTTTCTTTCTGTATGCTGAGACCCTAACATAAGTTTTTAATGTTTAGGCTTATGTTAATTGCTATTTGGCTTTTACACAGTATCAGATCCTTTTAACATTTTCTTAGTTGTAAATTACACTTTGCCTAGAAAAGATTTGATGGCCTTTATTCAGGGCTAGTTTGTGATGAAGTAAAGGAAAAAAGAAGTAAAACCCCTATCTTGTCAAGGAGTAGTTAGAGTTCTTTCTTTTTTCTTTTTTTCTGAATATTGTTAAGAGATGCAGATGAGATGTTGGAATAGAAAGTTAGTGTTGGAACATATGGTTGATAGCCTGTTCCCATGAAAACTGAGACAAGCTAAGGAGTAGACCTCTCAGAGATCTTATAGGAAATAGAGATGAGCTTTCATAGCATGGCAGAATTGGGCTTTTTGTAGGTTGAGAGACTGAGGTACTAAGTCAAGAATAAAGCAGTATCCAATTGTGTTATATTCTATGAAGTGAATATGAATAAAATTGTCTTGACATCATGTGTTCTAGGCCTATTGATAGACTGTATACTTTCTGAGAAGACTAGGTAGGTAGAAAGATTAGCTGAGCTCAGTTTACTATTTTTGTCACTGTTTAATCGTTACACATGCAAAATAGATTATTGACCTGCCAACAATTTTAGCATATGCTGGATTCATGTGTTATATTTTAAAACTGGCAATTGACAGATTTTTGCCTTAAATAGAAAATTGGGAGTAGAGTGATTAATATTTTCTAAAACAAGATGACTAGATCCTTATTCATTAGTATAGATTTTTTTAAAAAGATTTACCTATTTATTTGAAAGTCAGTTACACAGAGAGGTTTTCCATATGCTTGTTCACTCCTCAATTGGCTGCGACTGCCAGAGCTGTTCCATTCTGGAGCCAGGAGCTTCTTCCGGGTCTCCCACGCAGGCGCAGGATCTCAAGGACTTGGGCCATCTTCTGCTTTCCCAGGCCACAGCAGAGAGCAGCATCAGAAGTGGAGTAGCCGGGACTCGAACCGGCATCCACATGGGATGCCAGCACTGTAGGCAGTGGCTTTACCTGCTATGCCACAGCACTGGCCCCAAGTATAGATCTTTAAAAGCAATTACTGATTTTTAAAAATTACTGATGGGTATATATGTTTTATATTTTTTCTGTTATCTACATTTTACCAACAAACTTTTTAGAATTGCAGTCAATGTACAAGGCAAAGATAACAATATCTGTGTCAATCCTTTTTGTAGTGATGAGGAATTTAAATTCTCCTTCATCAAACTGGGAGTTGGAAAAATTGAACTGTGACCTGAAGATCCATGGTTTGGAAAAGGAGCTGGAATTGATGAGGAAAGAATGTAGCAATCTCAAAATAGAACTACAAAAGGCCAAGCAAACGGTACTGCAGAATATTAAATTGACAAATTCAGTATTTTTGTTCATGATATGTGAATTTATAACCAAGTAATAAACCACTGAGTTAATGTAAGTTGGAGCTACTTAGGGAATATTCACTTTCCCTGAAAAATTTACCTTCCCCTTTAACCATTTCTTCTAAATTGAATACCCCTATGCACTTAAACCCTGATCTCAGAGGGACCTAATTTTGCTTTTTTTAAAAAGGCTTTTTTTTTTTTTTTTTAGAATTTTTAAAAAAGCTTTTTTGCCCACTGGAGTGTTCCAACATTAGTAAGGAACTGTGTTTCCTATTTCATGTTCCTCTGGGAAGCCACCACCAGGAAGCTACTACCTGAAAGAGGAATTACTTCCTGTATTCACTGTCTGCGAATTCCAGGTGTCCTTAGAATGAACTGACATTTCTTTCTTCTATAATGCAGTTTTTATTAGAGGATATGAGTGAATCAAGCGTTAAAAATTATATAGCATTCTGCCTTGATCTCGACCAAATAAGTTTCTCTGCACTGGGCAGTGAGAACTCACTTTGGAGCCTTCAGCCATGATAAAGGGGAAACGCTGAAAATTAGTTAATTTTGTTAGAGCCAAAAAAAAAATCTTGACATCTGAAGTTAATTTTCCCAGCTTTGAATTTTTGGCCACGCACCACAATTCCTTCAAAGGCTTCTGGCTTCCTGTTCCACAAGCCTAATTTCCATAGTCACTGAAAGGCATCTTTTGAGATGATATCAAGAAAAGATCTGCATCTGAAGTTCTGAATTTAATTGTGTATACCGTCTACTTAATTTGGTAGCTTTTTAAACATAATGGTAGCTTTTTAAACATAAGGTATAATAAGTATTGCCATAGAATTGAAAACCTGTCACATTCATTATTGTGATTTTGCTTATATAATGTAAAGAATGTTTCTAGCTTTTAAACTTACTTTCTGTAAAGTAAGGCATTATTTTTCTCATGATGATTAAATTAGTATATGTGAAATAGCATAGTGCCCAAGATGTAAACATTTTTCAAAACAGCTTGATCAGACTATCCCAGAAAAGCATTTCCTGTAAGTGTAGGGGTGTGTGTGTGTGTGTGTGTGTGTGTGTGAGAGAGAGAGAGAGAGAGATGTTAAAAGTTTCAGTTTGGGGAGCTGGCATTGTGGTATAATGAGTAAAGTCACTGCCTGCAATGCTGGCATCCCAAATGGGCACTTGGTTCAAGTCCCATCTGCTCCACTTCCAATCCAGCTCCCTTCTAATGTTCCTGGGAAAGCAGTGGAGGATGGCCCAAGTCTTCGGGCCCCTACACCCACATGGGAGAAGCAGATGAAGCTCCTGGCTTTGGCCTGGCCCAGCCCTGGCTGTTGAGGGGTGGAGAGGGAGAAGTGGCAGATTCTCATAACCATAGTTAATGAAATACTGCTTCTGCTAATAATGATAAGCAGCAGTTCTTATCTCCAAATTCAGCTTTATTCTAAAATAGTAGCAAACATCATTCCAGTTGTGCTGCTGTTTGAAAAGTATGGGTTATTCTCATACCACAAGCTACAAATATGTTTATGTGTCTCCATGTTAGATTCTAAACTTTTTTTTTTTTTTCCAGATTAATCTCATTTATTTGAAAGGCAGAGACAGATCCTCTGTGCACTCCCAAATGGCTGCAGTGTCCATTGGTACCCGTTTGGGGAGTGAAACAATGTATGACAGATCTCTCTCTATATATATGTATAACTCTGCCATGGGAATAAAATAAAATGAATCTTTTGAAAAATTTCCATGTGAAACTCTTCCACTAGGTGGTGCTAAGGAATAAATTTGCTTTTAAATTCATCTGCAAGCAAGTGGCAGAAACAAATTCTGAAAGAACTTCAGAAATTGCTTTTCTTTCTGTTAAAAATTATTTATTTTCATTTTATTTGAAAGGCAGAGAGATCTTCTATCTTGGTTTACTCCCCAGATGCCTGCCACAACCAGGGTTAGGGCAGTCTGAAGCTAGGAACCTAGAACTCAGCCCATGTCTGCCATGGGGCTAATGGTACCCCAAGTACTTGGGCTATCACCTGCTACTTCCTCTGGTGCACATTTGCAGAACTCTGGAGTTGGAAGTGGAGTTGGGACTCAAATCCAGGCATTTTGACTTGGGATGCAGATATCCCAAGAGGCTTTGTCAAACTCCCATCCCTTTTTTTAAAAAAAAAATTATTTGAGAGACACAGAAAGCACTCTTATCTGTTCGGTCACTTCCCAAATGGTCATAATGGCTGGGATTGGGCACAGCTATAACCAGGAACCAGAAATTCAATCCAGTTCTCTAACAGAAGTTTGGGAAGAACCCACCACTCCTTCCATGGTCTATGTTAACAGGAAGCTAGAATCAAGAGTGACAGCTGGGTGTTAAACTCAGGTATTCCCATGTGGGATGTAGGTATCGTATAGGAGTCTGAACCAGGCTAAACTCCCACTCCTAGATACCGCTTTTCTGATGAAGTATTTCTGGGAAACAAGAAATTTTTAACAATTGTAGTGAGATAAGGGAGGAATAGTGAGGGAAAAAGATTTTAAAACTTGATCCCCACTTACTAGAGGTGAGAAGGTTGTGAAGTGTAAAATGCTCATTACTAATATGAATAAATGAACCAGGAAAAATAGTAGAAATAGCAATTTATCAGGGGTTTTAAGTTGAAATCTTGATATAGAATTTGGACTTTTAAATCTTGTTTCTGAAATGTTGTTGTTCAGGGTCCTCTTCAATGTGGCAATCTGAAAACTAACCAAGAAGAGAAATTTGTTTCCACATTAATAGTCTTGCTTATATTTATTCTAGTCATATGTACAAGTATTTTTAAGGTGATACTTTCTATGAAATACTTTATAGTATGTTCTCAAATATGTAAAAGCATCCTACTGGAGTTTTGTTTCATAGTATTCAGTTAGTGTTTAGTTTTTGTTGTAAGTATTTAGCATAGTAATGATTGGTGTCAGTAATAAGCTCAAGGTTCTGGGGCAGTTCTGTTATGAGCCTTTTAGAGTTTTCATATCTTCTAATATTCCAGCCATTTTATACTCTGAGCTATTTATCCTAAGTGAAATACAATCTCCTAAGCTGCAGAAGAAACAGCAGTGAAGTGGAATAGGTTTAGAAGATGTCTAAGTTACATAATAATAGTCCATTTGGAGTGTCACAACATGCCAAAGGGTATTAAAAGGTTCCGAGTTGTATTGTGTAGGAACTTGTATAACTTGCACGTTATTTCCCAAGATTTTGTAGTTGGGGTACCTATTTATATGAAATTTATACATCATATAAAGCATCAAATGGGAAACAAATCCATTAGTACCTTTAGAACATGGCCAACTGATTACTAGCCAGGAACAGGGTCTTTGGTTATTGGAGACAATCCCTTTGAGCTTATTGCTGATTTACAATAGAGTATTCCAAAGTTATTTTCCCACCAAAACTGTTAATTTTCAAAATATTAATTGGTTTTAAAGATGAGCAAGGTTTTCAGATAAAATTGAAATATTAAAATAGTTTTTAAGAATGAATTATTCAGATAAATTAAAAGTGTGATCAAATTCTTTAATTTCCTATGGAGGGAAGAATGATTTTCAAGGATATTTACTTTCTTAGTAGTCAAATCTTCCCTGACTCCTGGGTAAGTTCTGTTTCCTCTCTACAAAGGGCTCCCTAACATGCAATTCAGCTGTCTTCTTGTAATCTGAAGCATTTTTGATATTTTACTCCCCCAATTTAAGAGTATACATGAAATCCTTCTGTAACGTTTTCAATGTTGCACTTAAAAGCATATCATTTAGATCATATAAGAAGTAGTGAAATTAAATTTTTCCTCTGCATGTACTGGCCACTGCTACCAGTAGAATTAGTACCTGTGATAGATCCTTAAATGAGAATGCATTGCAAGCAGGTTGTAGAGGCGTCTTGGACATATTGAATTCACTCCTTTTATAGCTTCTTTCTGTAGTATCTGCAGTCTAAACTACTAAGACTTGGAAGTATATAGGAACTTTATGCAATCCTTTCCAGACGGATCATTTTGTATCTATGTAAGAGGAGATTTATGCTGATCTTTTTAAACAGTAACATGTTAATTTTTGGTACTTATTTGTAATTATACAACAGAGTAAAATAGGGAAAAGCTTGTATTTTCCCATGGAATTCATTCAGCTGTTTCAGCAATAAACAGTAATGTGGTAAACATATTTTACTTTTTTGAATATAGACTTTAGATTGATGCCTTCACAGATATATTTGTATTTTTAAAGAAAATTTAAGCACTGATGCTTTAAGTAATTAGAAGTGATTTAGAAATATTTGGTATAGGTTAAAAATTCATTAAAATTTAACGTGAAGTCTAGTTTTGCCCTATATAATTACAGATATTCTGTAAAATCTGAATTATATCTCTACAGATCTGAAAATAAATAGGATGTAATAGTTACAACTTAACTTTTTTAACAAATGACAGGATCCATCTGAGGATGACAACCTGAAGAACTGCACTCTCCAAAGAGTAAGCATTTCAAGGTATGAACATTCTTCAACATTAAAATATAAGTTCTCAAATTATAGGTCACTTTGTATGGTACCTAGATTTTTGTTATAAGTTTAAGCACAAAACAAGTGGATAGTCTTTGGATACTGAATGTAATCTCTGATCACAATATATTTATAAAAAGCATTTCATTGTTACTTAGCAGCAGTCTTGAACTTCAGTAGAAAGATGCATATTGTGATGTCTTAAAATTCTGACCACTCAGTAATACTTTGCATAAGGTTTTAGGGAACTAGCTTTGTGGAAATTTTCTATATTAAACCTTGATTTTTATACATGAGAATATGTATTTCTATAATAATATTTGTCTAAGGACAAACTTGGACAACATCTTTGGAATAGTATGAATTTTTTTTTTAAATTTATTTATTTGAAAGAGTTACACAGAGGAAGAGACACAGAGAGATTCCATCTATCTGCTGGTTCACTTCCCAAATGGCAGCCACGGTTGGGGCTGGGCCAGGCTGAAGCCAGGATTTGGGAGCTTTTTCCACGTCTCCTGTGTGGGTGCAGGGGCCCAAGGGCTTGGGCCATCCCCCACTGCCTTCTAGGCACATTAGAGGGAGCTGCTGGATCAGAAATGGAGCAGCTGGGTCTCGAACTGACCACCCATATGGGATGCAGGCGTCACAGGTGGCACCTTTACCCACTTTGCCACAACGCCGGCCCCATATTATTGAATCTTCAAGAGAAAAATTCCCTTTTATGGTAAAAACAGAAGTAGCTATCACAGTTCATGTACTTTAACCCATTTTTTCTAACATAAAGATCATTTTTACTTCACTAGCTTAAGTTCTGTGTTTTAAAATATCTGGTAATTTTTACATCTACTGTTGGATGACCTCTCTACATGAGTACCTAGTATCCAATGAAAAACACTGATTTGGCTTTGTTTAGTCATTTGGCTTCCGAAATCCACTAAATAAATAAAATGAATTGTCTCAGACCTTTCCTAATCAAAAACCTGCTTGAGAGAAATGATGAAATAGGGACAGCAGTTTGAGGAAATAGCATGCAACTACTCTTTTAGATCGAGGGTGGGCAAACTTCCCCTATAAAAGTACCAGTAATAAGTATATTAGGGTTTTTGGGCTGCAAATACAATTTCAGTTATGTCGTCATCTTTTTTTTTCCCCCTAAGATTTATGTATTTGAAAGGCAGAGTTAGAAAGGGAGAGACAGAGAGAGATCTGATCTTCGATCTATAGGTTCACCCCCACAAACTCTCATAATAGCCAGGGCTGGACCAGGCCAAAACCAGGAGTCAGGAACTCCTGGTCTCCCATTTGGGTGGTGGGTGCCTTGGGCCATCTTCTGCTTTCCAGGAAGATTAGCAGGGATCTAAGCTAATCTAATCTAATCTAAGCTAAGGGATCCTGATTAGCAGGATCAGAAATGCAGCAGCCAGGACTTGAACTGTCACCTGTATGGGATGCCAGCATCCCAGGCTGTGGCTTAACCCACTATGCCACAATGCCAGCCCCAAAATTTTCTCAAGTTTTTACAGCAAGAATCTTTTTCCTTTTTTTAAAAAAAAAAAAAAAATGTGTAGTACAGTGTCCATGTAAACTATTTTTCAATGTTGTCAAAGTTATCTTTTCTCCTGGCAATCTAGGTTTCCCCTATTCTGCTGTACTTGTCATTTTTATAAGCCACTCCAAACCATTTTTGGAAAGAAGCAGAGAACAATACATTAGAATCAGACTAGTTCAAATAAAGAGGCTATATAGATAGTGTATTTGAAGTAAGTACGTACACGGCATCTGCTTCTCTTCAGGGGGATTACATAGTTTAGATGGAGAATGTCTTACCTGCATCCCCTCAAAAATAGTTGTTTGAAAGCATTAGATGCTAAGCAGATGGTGAAGAATCTCTGTGCCAGGATTTGAGGGAGGTTGAAAGCCCAGGAAAGAAAGTCCAATTTTTGAGATACTGGAGCTATAATTATGGCATCTGACAGTAGTATTGAATTCTCTAATGCTCAGTATCAATTTGGAGATAGTTTTAGAAAGAATTCCTCGAATTTAATGTAAAAGTTACTTTATGTTAACACCATACCAAATGGAGCCGGCATTGTGGTGTAGGGGGTTAAGTTGGTGTCTAGGATGCCAGCATCTTGTATGGGTGTTGGTTCGAGTCCCAGCTACTGCACTTCTGACCCAGCTCCTTTTAATGTGCCTGGAAAAGCAGCAGAAGATGGTGGAAGGAAGGAGGGAAGGAAGGAAGAGGCAGGAAGGAAGGAAGGAAGAGGAAAGAAGGACGGAAGGAAGGAGAAGGAAGGAGAACGGAGAGGGAAGAGGGGAAGGGAGAAATCCAAACCAAAGATATGGTATGTTAGAAAACAGAACCAGAGGCATCACAATGCTAGATTTCAACACATACTACAGGTCAGTTATAGCAAGGTGTCACCGGCGTGTAACAAATCTTCGCAGGCAGATGAAGCAATTAATTCACAAACTTCTATTGGGATTCCGCTCCCGGGCGAGGTTTCCCAGTCCAAACAGAGCGTGCCTCAGAGGTTGGGAGGGCTCCTTTTATAGATACAGGGCGTGGGGGTTAAAGGTTGAGGCGGGTCTGATCCTCATTGGTTGACCTTTAGGCACCCACAGGGACCCTGACAAGGACTTTTCTTCCCCGGAAGTACAGGTAGGGACTTCTCTATTCCTGAAGTATAGGCCTTCCCTCCTTGTGGATCCCAAAGCTACCAAGTTATAAAAACAGCCTGGTAATGGCACAAAAAGAGACATGGAGGCCATTGGAACAGAATTAGAAACCCCAGAAATTAATCCACGAATCTACACAACCACCTCATCTTTGACAGCAGCTAAAATCAATCCCTGGAGAAAGGACAGTCTCTTCAACAAATGGTGCTGGGAAATTGGGTCTACGTGTTCAGAAATATGAAACAAGAGCCCAGTAATAAAAGCAAAAGTAGACCAATGAAATTACCTCAAGCTAAGAACCTGTGCGCTGCAAAGGAAACACTCAACAAAGAGGCAACCAACAGCAATGGGAGAAAATATTTGCAAACTGTACAACTGATAAAGAATTAATATCCAGGTCTATAAAAGGCTCAAGAATTCAACAAAACAGTCCAGTTAAATGGCCAAGGGACATGAACATTTCTCAAAGGATTAAATTCAAATGGCCAACAGACACATGAAAGAATGTTCAGTATCAGTGAAATGAAGATAAAAACTATAATGAGGTTTCACCTCACCCCAAATAGAATGGCTACTGTCTAAAAATCAAAAATCGTTAAGTGCTGAGGAGATTGTAGGGGAAAAGGTACCCTCATCCACTGATGATGAGGATGTAAACTTATACAGCCATTATGCCAGAACAATGGAGATTCTGCAGAAATCTGAAAATAGATCTGTCATATGACCCAGCCATTCCACTTCCCAGAATTTACCCAAATTAAATGAAATCAGCATGTGAAAGAGTCATCTGTACCCCCATGTTCATAGCAGTTCAATTCACAGTAGCTAAGATAGGGAATTAACCCAGATGTTCCATCAACTAGAAAAGGTGGGGTGTGTGTGTGTGTGTGTGTGTGTGTATATATATATATACACACATACATACATACATACTATGGAATACTACACAGCCATAAAAAGAATGAAATCTTGTCTTGGAACAAAAGTATGCAACTGGAAACCATTGTACTTAGTGAAATAAGCCAGTCTCAAAAAGACAAATATTATGTTTTCTCTGATATGTGGCAGTTAATATAGAACACCAAAAATGGAGTGAAATGGATATCTTGTGATATGAGAATTGGTTTTAGCCCTTGTTTATACTCCTGTGGATCTGTGATCTTCCTACTTTTTAGTTGTTGAACAGTAGTGAATTAACCCTGTGATTATAGTGGGGATTGAAATTATGTCTTTGCAAAAGTTAAAGAAGGAAGGAGGGGGATTGAGGGAGGTAAAGAGGGAGAGAGGGAAGTAAGCTTAGAACTATACCTGTGGAAGTACATGAGATGTATTTATATTAATAAGAAGTGATTATGGGACATCCCAGCACAGCTTTACCCACTGTTTCCTGATCACTGGTACTCCAGTGACTCTAAGTTGTAAGAGCCTTGTTTTCATACGCAGGTGCAGAAAGTACTGCTAATGTGGAATTGTTAGGTTTAAAATTATTACACTTCTCCCTAGAATAAATGTATAAAATGTATAAAAACAGAAGAGTAGTTTAATTAAGTAATGTCTTAATGGTTCCTTTAGTGTTCAGATGTACTTGTGGGGTTTTTGCAAATTGGTCTGCATTCTTATATAGGCAGCATGAACTGCAAAACTGATAAGGTTTCCTTCTTATTAGCAGCTAGAATACTTGTAACTAAATTTGTGTTGTATTCTTGGCAAACTTCATATCATGCCTTTTTTTCTTAGCCTCATCCCAGAATATGTTTTGTCTTTTATCCTTCATTTCAACTTCTATAACTATTTCTAGTTTATATCCTTGTGTTTTTATTAATTTTTGTAAGATTCCTCATCTACCTCTAAATGGAACAGTTCAGATGATAAATTAAGTATACTTTCATAAGGGAAAGTATATTAATGTTTTCATGAGACTATTAGGTAAAGACTTAGATATGTTTAAAGTTTATTTTTCCGTGACTTCAAAACCTTTAGGAACACTACTTTTTGTATTCCCTCCCTCACACTGCAAAGCAAATGAAGTATTGCAATGTTTCCCTAAGACAGAATGAAACGTTTAATTTCTTACATATAGCATTGTATAAAACCTCATTTAACAATAATAACCCTATCAGAAATTCAGCCAGTGTCCTGTTTTGGTGTTAGATTTAGGTTTATAGCTTCACTATTTATTTATAATATATATTTATTTGACAGGCACAGAGAAGAAACATAGAGAGCTCCCATCCACTGGTTTGTTTCCCAAGCGCCATCAATGGCCTGTGCTAGGCTAGGCCGAAGCTGGGAGCTGGGACCTCAGTCCTCAGTCTGGGTCTCTGATGTGGGTGGCAGGGAACCTAAGAACTTGAGTCATCACTTGCAGCCTCCCAGGATGTGCATTAGCAGGAAGCTGGAATTGGGAGCAAAGGCAGCACTCGAACCCAAGACACTCTGATATGGTACGTGGGTGTTCAGTCAACATCTTAACTGCTGTGCCAAACGCCCACCCTAGATTTTTATTAACCTTTTTAAAGGTTTATTCATTTATTTGAAAGTCAGGGAGAAAGATCTTCCATCCACTCATTAACTCTCCAGATGGTTGCAACAACCAGGGCAGGGCCAGGCCAAAGTCAGGACCCCAGAGCTTCTTCCAGGTCTCCCACATAGGTTGTAAGGGCAGAGGCACTTTTCTGGTGCTTTTTCAAGGCCATCTAGCAGGGAGCTAGATTGGAAGTGGAGCAGCTGGGTCACAAACGGTCACCCATGTGGAATGCCAGCATTGCAGGCAGCAGCTTTACCTACTGCAGCACAGCACTGGTCCCCATGTTTCACTTTTTAAACCAGATCTTGTGATGAAATTGCTATACTTGTTTTGCTTATCTGTCAGGTTGTATAACTATGTTACAGATGACTTACTAAAATGTAAATCCTTGGTTTAGAACATACAGAATAGCTTTAGTGTTTTTCAGACTCTTCTGTTTAAGTGATACAAATTTCTTTGAGTTACAAGAAGCATTTTTTTTTTTTAAGATTTATTTATGTATTTGAAAGGCACAGTTATATAGGCACAGTTATATAGAGGCAGAGAAGTCTTCCATCCCCTGATTGATTCCCCATATGGCTACAACAGCTGGGGCTGGGCCAGGCCAAAGCCAGAAGCCAGGATCAGGGACCCTGTTACTTGGGACATCTGCTTTTCCAGGCACCGTGGCAGGGAGCTGAATTGGAAATGGAGCAGCCAGAACTCTAACTGGCGTCCATATGGGATGCAAGCGCTACAGACAGTGGCCTAACCTGCCATACCACAGCACCAGCCCCTGACAAGCATTTTTTAATGGAATAAAACAGAATAGTATGTATCAGAGTACATTACACATAAGATTAAGTATGGTTTGTTGTAACTTTTGTCTTGCAGTGTAAAATGATTGTACAACCTTGAAATAAAAAAAGAAGATATTTGTTTGAAGGAAACTGAGTTGTCATTTTTCAGTATATTTTTAGATTCATAGGTTTTAGGTAATATTATCCCATACTTTAATTTGATTTAATCTGTGGTATAGGTGGAGAATATCCTGATCTGCAAGCCATATAAAGCATATATCATTTGGTCTGACCCTGCCAAAGCAACTGCAGGTGGGACTTACAAATTAGCCTGCTACAGACAGCTGAATTTCTAAGTTGATACTTTTGTTTGGCCCACAGATGTTGTTAAAAATATCCAAATGTCCCTTCCCGGAAAAATGCTCCACGCCCCTGTTATGGGGATATAAAAGTATGGTAAATTTTCAAATGTTAAAGAAAAATATGCTTAAGTAGAAACACTTTAAGAAAAGATTTTCATTTCTCTAAGAGTTGAATATATAGTGTCAATTAAGAAAATTGGGCTTTTATATAGTTTATAAGCAGGAGATGCAGACCAGTTGTATCATCACATTGAGTTGTGGGAGGTGTGACATTTTATATTGGGGCTGAGATTATGTTGGCAGTCAACACACTGTAGGTGTGTGGTAAATGAATGATCATATGCAAAGTGCTACCCAAAATGGGAAGTGCTCAGTCAGTTGATTGAATAGGTAAAAGAGAGCTCTAAATTGCAACATAGTAGAATGGAATAGATCCTCTGTCTGTTTCTTCATGTGTAAAATAAGGTTATCTGCTTTGCCAAGTTAGTCTGAGAATGTGGTTGAAGTGCCCAGCACATTGTAAATGTACAACCATCAGTTTTGTTTCATCTTCTTTTACTTTTCAGGGTTCCTATTTGGGATACTTTAGTGTTGAATTTCAGCATTTAAGTAGTTTTATATATTCTCTATAATCAACTATATTATAGGATTTTGCTGGTATGTCATTTAAACTACAAACATAGGAAACTTGGGGTAAAGTAGGAGGGTAGATATACAGTCTATGCATAATCTCAAAAATACAGGTTCGTTGGAACCCTGCCAAAAATTTGAGGCATGACAACTTGCCTTTTCCAGTCTCACTTAAGGTTTTCAATATTTTGTTCAAGTAGATTAAGTTTTTTATGCACCTGAAGACTGTAGCCCTTTAGTGTTAACTATAAAATAGGTATCAGTAACTGCCATTACTTTGTCATCCACAAGAGGGAGAACTTACACTTAGTAATGATTTTACATTTTATATCTTGTTTTCAATTTAGGTGACATTAGGGGCAAAAGACAAAAAGACTAAACGTATTTTAAACTTAGTGACCTAGTTTTCAACATAGTTTTTACAGTTTTCATTAAGTTGAATTGAAAAATGTGTGATAGACATTGCATTAACATATAATTGTTTTCTCTTTTACTTTCTGTGCCTAGCTGTCTTTAATGATTAGATGTGTTTGGTATTTCAGTACCAAAACATTATCATGGACTTTTGCTTTTGTTTCTTCTAAGGTACTGATTTACTGTCTCCCTTCAGTAATAAGCTGTTTTTAAACTGTTACTCATATCATGACTGCATGAAGTTGCCCATATACAGTATTTACACCTACTGCTATATAATGAGAGTAACTTGGAAGCATACTGAATGTCCAGAATTGTACCAAGGAACCAGTAACTGTTGTCACACGTCAGACAGGTTCCTATGAGACATTCATTATAGCAAACATCTCAGGTGTTTACTGGTGAAATAGAGGTGGTTAGCTAATTTTTGTAAAGTAATTATTTCACACCTATCAAAAACCTGCAAAAAGCTCTGTGGTTTTTTAATGCACTTTGGGTTAACAAATGAACAGACTGGAACAAGTGAATTTTTTAAAAAGCAGTGTTAAGTTTATTCTTCTGCTTAGTATATAGGAAGAATTGTAGTCTAACTGGAATGATAGCACTTTGACTAAAAGATATTTAATCTGACATAATTAAAATGTTTTTTAATCTGCTACTTGGTACTAGGATATTTAAATTTCAGGGGTGTTATCCCCTTGAATTTTGCTTAACTGTTTATAGGTAGACAAAAACTGAAGCAGGTTTGTCTGGTTGGTTTCTGTACTGCTATACTTTGATCAGATCAGTTCTTAAATTTAATATTTTGCATATTCTTGAACAAAATGAGAATGCTGAAGATTTCAATTCATCCAGTTGGCAATTAAGAATCTAAAGAAGAAAATTATGAATGTCCAAATAATGTTTACTGGAAAATAAAACATGAAAATTAGGTTTAAAGTAACTAAACAATTTCTCAAGTAACTGAAGTAAAATACCTTTAATTACAAAAATATGAGATGCATTTTTGAAGTTTTTATTCTGTTTCATATACTCCTTCCTTCTCTAGCTTCTATTTTCTGACCAGGAAATCATCTGGCTCTTCATGTCTTGTGCTGTCATGTCACATTGGTTTAGAACCAACAATATGAGACAGCCCAGTCAAACATAAACAATGTAATTCATGAAACCTAAATTTTATTTTAATGTGGACAGGTATATACTCAGCAATTGATATTTCATTTCAATTCATAGTGTCAGTCTTGTACAAATTTAAAATCCATATATAAATGAATAAAAGTTGATCAGATTTGCAAATGAAGAACATAATTCTTACTACTTACCAATTGTATTAATGTCACTAAACATTTTAGGCAATTGCAACATTGCAGTTCTGAGACCTGTGAGAAACTCTGGTTAGAATGTTTCCTTTTATTATAACCTTTTTAATAGAATATAGTTAATTGTTGGAAACTAGGACAGTGTTAGATCTTTTTACTATTTATCTTTCAACTGTATATATCATCTGAAAACTGGGGCAGAAATGTGGATCTGTTTATTTCTATTTTAAAGACACTCCTTTTTGTTCATAAAAGTGATTAACTTTAGAAAAACAAAACCCTATATTTCAGTGATAATATGCAGCATGCATACTGGGAACTGAAGAGAGAGATGTCTAATCTACATCTGGTGACTCAAGTACAAGCTGAACTACTAAGAAAACTGAAAACCCCAACTACAATCAAGAAAGGCAAGTCAGTTTGTCAGAAATCACCGATTCCAGTCAAGCTGCTCAGAGAGCAACTAGTTTATTGTATCCTCTCAAAATTTCATCAAATAAGTTCAGTAAGCCAAAGCACATTTAGTTCACAGCCTACCCCTTCTCTGCTTTGGCTTCAGTCTCATACTGGTCAACTTCACACATAAAGGTGTTGCTGATGTGTATTTTCTTCAGTACTGCATTCTTTGCCCCTTGTGGTTTTTCTCAGCCAAGTGTTGCTTATGTGTATAAGGCTGAGGTGTTAAGTTTGCTCTAGTTGACCTTTTACCACAACTACTTCATGTCTTTAAAAAAAAAAAAGACACTAAAAGCAATTTTTCATTCCAGTGCTACAGAATACTTCAAAGATGGAGCTTGTTTGTTTACAGAAAGGGAAACAAAATTATTTGGTAGTTGACCAGAAGGGTAAACTAAATGCTTTCTCCGTATCTATTTAACAAAACAAATTTTCACTACTTGGCCTTTCATATTTAACTGCTTACCTAATTGAACTGTTTGACTTTTGTGTTAGTTTTGGTGAAACTAGCTACTCCTAGCTATTCTAATACCTTAAGAAAAAATCGGTGCATTTGTATTTACTGAGTTGTATAATATAAATTTGAATGCTCTAAAATTTGCTTTTTAAAAGCACCAGATGTGACCTCTTATAGAAAATACCATGTAACTTAAAATCATTTGCACTTCAAATTGTCTTAGAGCACAAGAGAATTGGGTGGAAATATTGCACATTATAAAGCTGAACTCAGAATTTCAGTTTCTGGAGCTTTGGTTACTTCAAAATCAAACAGAAATAATATAGTGTTTTAGCAAGCCTAGCTTAATTCATCCACTTTATCCTCAGATTTTCCAATGGTCAGGATTGTATATGAGAAGATTTTAGGTTGATGGTAGAAATAAAACCTTCTGTAAAGGGAGTCGGAGTGATTCTGCAGTGAATTTTCTATATGGCTTTTTGTTTACATATAATGGCGAGCTCAAGGTCACCACTCCTACAGAACTCATTGCTTTAAGGAACAGATGAGATTGAATCAGCATTTTCCTTAAACTGTATGTCACCTTTGTCCAGCAGTTGAGCACTGTTAGTTCCAATTCTTCCCCAACCCCATCTACTTCCTGCTCCTGGGGGGGGGGGTATTTTTACAATCTGGTTTGTTTCTTCTAAATCTACATGGAGTCAAGTTTTAGTTATATTATACTTGGCAAGGATAAATTTATCTTTTCACCTTAGTAGGCTGAGTTAGGATGAGAGAAACCCTTATGATCAGTGTGTCAATTCTGTGTATCTACAACTTTAGAGCAGTCATTCTAAGCCTTTTTTGTCATTTTTTAAATTTGACCTGTATTGTGACCATAGAATTCACATTTGCCCATTATGTTTTATAATTAATAAGCTTATTTTACAGCTTTATTTAAACTGCTTTGTGCATAGGTCTTTATTAAAACTTTAGTGTCAGCAATTCAAAATTTAATTTTCTGTAGAAATAAATTTTTGGACCACCTACAGAAAAAAGGTTTCAACAAGCTAAGGACTATTATGTTTAATTTAAAAATTCTAAAAATAACTTCCTAAGTTTCTACCACACCTCAATAGTCTGCTTGCCTTCTCTAGACGTTTTAAGAGCCAAGAACAGGATCTTTACTTAAATTTTAACTGTCAATTTCCAGCTTTTTAAGATGTACAGTGCTTCATTTTATTGTTTTTGATTTTTATTTATTTGATGGGTAGAGTTACGGAGAGACAGAGAGGTCATCCTTCCACTGGTTCACCCCCTCAAATGGTTTGAGCTGGGTCACGCTGATGCCAGGAGCTTCCTCCGAGCCTCCCACATGGGTACAGGGGCCCAAGTACTTTGACCCTCTAGCAGGGAGCTGAATGGGGAAAAGGAGCAGCTGGGTTACGAACCAGTACCCATATGGGATGCCAGTGCCACAAGCAGAGGGAGGCTTAGTCTACCATGCAACAGTACCAGCCCCAGTTCTTCATCTTTTAACAGCTGACTTACAGGCAGGACAGGATTACTACCTCCGTTTTGCAACAAGGAAGGTGAGGTGTGAAGCCACATTATCAGTACATAGCTGACCCAGGATCAGATTATCATTATTCTCAAGTCATAGTGCCCTGGTAATTATACTAGACTTCAGCCAAATTAATGAAGTGTTTTTATGATCACAAATGCAATGAAAATTGACATTAACCTGTGCTTTCTTTTCAGCCTATGCCCCAGCAGCCTGCACTGAAGACCTTGGGAAAGATAGCACAAAACTCCACTTGACAAATTTTACTGCATCATACAAAAGACATGCCCCCCTCTCACCAAATGGCAAAGCTGTCTGTCATACTACATCTTCCCCTTTTCCAGGAGATACAAAGATTTTATCAGAGAAAGAAGTTCTCCAATCATGGACAGATAATGAGAGATCTATTCCTAATGATGGTACAAACTTTCAGGAACACAACTCCTACAGCAGAAATTCTCTAGAAGATAATTCTTGGGTATTTCCAAGCCCTCCTAAATCAAGTGAGACAGCATTTGGGGAAACTAAAAGTAAAACTTCGCCTTTACCCAATCTGCCATCACTGCATTACTTGGATCAACATAACCAAAACTGCCTTTATAAATAATTAATTCTGAAGAGATTCCTGAGTTTATCATGAGGATGTTGTATCTCTCTTCTCTCAGTAGCTCTCCCAAGAAATTATTTAACAAACTGAAAGTGGATTTTGACTGAAATTTTGCAGAGTTCTTCAGTGTATACAGCTGAACACACTGATGATATTATGTACTTGATTTTCTGGTATGAAAGAAGAGTACCCTTCAGCTCCGTATTCAAAGAATCAGATATATGCTACTATACTAATATACAAACTTAAGGTATGTTTCAAAAAGACAATTCTACCTTTGATAACAATTGTAAAATTTTGCCTCTCAATGTAGACATGGTTTTACAAAGTGTGAAATGCCTCAATAACCATTCATGAAAGTAAAAAGCCATTAACACAAGAGAAAAAACATGTATGTTGCATCAGTCTGCATATAGGCTCAAAAGGCAATGTGAATAGGTTTCTGTTGACTTTATAATGCATAGATATGAAAAATATAATGGAATAAAGTATCTAGGTTACTGCATCTCTTAATGCTGTTGTGTTTCAAAAGTGTAAGATTTCAAATGATAGTTGTAGTTACAATGTTACTTGTTGATAAAATTTTAGAATTGCAGTTTGAATTTTAAGACTTGAAGTAACTTGACCATAGAGGCCAGCTTTATCCCAGTGCATTCCTCAAGTCCTAACTGGGGAGGAAAATGATAAAATATTTGAAAAACTATGTGATTCATGAATAGACTATGACAAGCTTATATACCATTCAATTAGAAGTAGAAAGAGCATCGTACAGGTCTGTCTAATCTGTCCTTCCAGTGTCCATAATGAAAATGGCAATGTGTGTATAACTATATAGTCATTTACTTCAAAGGGAATACAGCTGCTTGTTAGAACAGATTACATATCAAACGTAAGCCTAAAATTTGTAATCTTACTGAGAAAGTGATTTTCAATTAGTTAATTAGGAATTTGCATTGTAGCACCAAATTTTGTACTATATTTATATAGTACAATCGTGAAATATCCCCAGACTTTCATTCTAAGTGGCAAATCAATTTCCTTGTAAATAAGGAAACTCAAAAGGATGCCTTCATTTGGAAATTTATCTGAATTCTAAAGGGTAGAGGTATTAAGAATATTAATAACAATATATTACTTAAACCTTTGCCCAGGATACAGTATTTCATGTAGGAAAACTTCATCATTTCTAATAGTTTCATATATTTTGAACTTGAAAACATATCTCAGATCTTTTATATTACTATAGCATACATACATGGCAGTGTTCATCATTCACCAGAAATTTCTGCCTTTCTATTATCTCACTTATTCAAGCTTGTCTGTGATTAATGGGATTGGTGTCAGATGCTGGAATTTATTCTGACCAATGAACACAGCTGACTCAAGGGAGTAGAGTCTCCTGCCAAGTAATAGCATAGAACCCAATATGCATAAAACAAATATAAGATTCCAAGCTTTAGTTGAAGAAAGCAACTACCTGTGTAATAACAAAGCAGCAGAAACTATTTCTCATGTGGCTGCATAGGCTGTATATTATATCTAATCTCTAATGTAGCTTACTCGTTTGCCTTTATTAAAACCAAGACTAGAAATTTTCCATTGTAAAGTCAGTCTTATGAGATAATGGCTTGATTAATGTTTTGAACAATGCCAAGAAATTGTTTAATTAAAGTTATTTTTATTTGAAATTGAAGTGGATATGAAATATCATTGCCTGTAATATTCCATGATTTGCTTACTAATTCTTGTTAATTTGACTGATAGAACAGACATGTTAAACCAGCTTCTTAGTGAATTTTTTTCCTCCTAAATATCAGTGATGATAGCTATCACAGGTATTTTTTAAAACCTGACTCATTGTACGTATTTATGGAGTACCATGTGATGTTTTCATACATGCATACAGTATCATGTTCAAATCCGTGTAAACACCTATCAGACATTATTTCTTTGTGGTAAACACTCAACACCTTTTGTCCTAGCTTTTTTGAAATACATTATCGTCACCCTGTTGTGCAGAACAGGAAAACATTTGTTTGAAGTACTAACTATAAAACTTTGTATGCCTTAAATAACCTTTCCCCCTCCCTCTCTGGTAACCAGTATTCTACTTTTAAGGTGCTAGATAAATTAAGACTTTAATAAGGAAAGATAAACCAAAAATTCTTATTCAACTAGAAATTTTTAAATGTATACCTGGATCATCTCTGTTCTCGGTAAGATTAAAAAAGAATTGACAGTGCCCCACCAGTAGTTTATAATATTTGTATTTAAAACTGAAAATTTTGTTGACTTCTTTCATCCTTGCTGAAACTTGTGGCAGAAAGCTTCCCTTTAATTGCTTTAAACTTTTTTTTTTTTTTGTAAGAACCTGAATCAGCACCACTGTAATGCAACAATATGAAGCAAACACAAATAACAAAAATAAGCCACCTATTCCTTCTTGTGATCCCTCATTAGCTAAAGTAAAATTCACATCTCTTAAGGAGCAAGCCTTTATCCTAGAGGTTGTCTCATCCCAATTAGAGTACCTGGGTTTGATACCCAGCTTCTGACTTCAGCTTACAGTAGTGGGAGTTTGTGGTCATGACTCAGGTAAGTGGATTCCTGCCACCCACATGAAAGACCTGAATTATGTTCTGGCCCACGTTAGAACCCAGAGGAGGTCTCTTTCTCGCTGCCTCTCAGGTAATACAAAAATTTACATTTCTAAAAGCACGATTATTTTACTGAGTTGCTGCCAAATGTAATAATTTAAATACAGAGACATTAGCTGTGAAACATTAGTAAGGCAAAAATAAAGTCTTGTCTGATCTCATCCAGAAAGCTACTTGGAGAAGGTAGGTCACACTCTTAAAAGACCCTGTAGATTATCACCAGTAAACAAAATGGAAGTAAGATGTGCCAGACTTGATTGTGGAGACCTGAGGATTTTGAAGTCTACAATACATGGTTTAGTTTTTGATAGAGCAGGATTGTAGCTGGCTATCCTAACAATATACCATTTTGAGGATTAAGACACTGATTATCTGGTTCTGATCATTTTGTTTGCATTTCCCAGAAGCGTCTGCACAGAAGACTTGGTCACAAGATAAGGACCCAGTTAGTGATGTAACATCTACGAGCTCTCAACACTCTTGGGTGTATACTCTTCTTTCCCTATATAAACTGACCCACTTTAGTCCTTAACATCCACTCTCCACCAAGGTAGAGTGTCACCACCTCGCTGCCGAGTCAGTGGCTTCTATGTCAAGTATCTCATTTCAGGTTCAGTTACAGGATTAATAAATTTACACTATAATTTGTCAAGCACCCATGGGGAAAATCACATCTACAGAAGTTGGCTATTTTGATTTCAGATAAAAGTAATTATTTTGCCTTTCCTTCATTTAGGTCATTAGAAGCAAGAAATCAGCAAGCAAGGGTCCTAATGCTTAAGACATTCATTAGCATGCCAGGGTTCTAGATCAGAGTGCCTGTATTTGATACCTGGTTCTCTGCCACCCACCCAGGAGACCTTCCTGGTTTCTAGCTTTGGGCTGGTCATGAGGCCATGGCAGGCATCTGAGGAATGAACCCGGGGGTGGCAGCTCTGACACATAGTCTCTCAAAATATCAAAAAGAAAAAGGTTTTAAGGTTCTGTATGCTAGGAAATATAAATACCAAAAGGCCCAGGGAGGAGTATTAGGCTTATTTGTCCCTATGTTATGTGGGCTGCAATTTCTGTATTTTTGTCTCCTTTAATCTCCCTCCTTTTAATTTATTTGTATTTCAAATACAAAGCAGTTGGAGGGTCACTCAATAGTAAATGTGGAACTTGAACATACATTGATTCTTCAGGGTCCTATTTCATTTAATTAAATAAACTCATTCCTTCATGGTTGTGGGCCAAATTTAAACGTTATCTTAGTGGGTATAATTTCTAGTTAAAAAGACCACAGACATACTTACCAAGAAACCAGTTATATTTGTTGAGAGAAGTTAATAACTGGTTAACAAACCAATTTTTAATATTGTTCAACCTTAGACCAGATTACTGCATTGGGACAAATTTTTTATATTGCCTCCTGAGTCCTTAAGTAATAGTAATTAACAAAGAACTTTTTTAAATGAAAGATAAAATATTTACAGTAGCTATGTTAACAGATCAAAAGAATGTAAAATGAATTTCAGAAACGTTTAAAGATGTAAGTAAAATTCATAAGTACTTATCTGTTTCCTAACAGGCCTTTAGTAGTAACGGTAAACAGCAATTAAAGAGCATTTACCATGTCTGAAGCAGTGTCCTATATATTATATAGTATTGCAATACTCTGTGAATCCTAACAGAAACTGAAATTTACTTCCACAAGTACACTGTTAATAAGTGGTAGAACCAGAAAGTAGTCTGGTTCATGATTGTTCTATGGTATAGTTAAGCACCTTTGTCCTACTTTCTGTTGGTTCCCATGATTGTATAGATTGAAAGCAGATCCACATGGAACTGAAAATGACTATCACTGTTAGAGAACAACATTCTGGAAGAAAAAAAATCCAAATCATATTTACTTCTATCATTTAATAGATCAGAACTTTGAAATAAAGATCTGTATTTGAGGTAACATTTTTCATAATTAGGATGAAATATTTTTATGTAGAGTCCATTATGCTAGGTGACTTATATTGTAAATGACTTCCACAGATATTACAGTTTCTGAATGTCACTGGAATATTTTCTACGTGCTGGTGGGAAGCTTCTGTAGTCTCTTCTTAGTAGGAATTCCAGTTTTTCTGAATTCTTCCCTTTCCTTCAGGTATTCCATTTTGCATTCTTCATAAAAGGCTGGATCATTATAGCTAGAAGGAAGAAATGAGAATTTTTTTAAAGTGAGTACAATATGAATGTTCAATGTAAGTTAACTACTAATGGCATACAGATAGATACCTAGTTAACCAGGCTCAATCTGAAGAAGTAATCTTTTAGTGATCGTCCTAGATTCACTGAAAACATGTTACTACATTCAAGGGAGACAAAAGACCTGCTGGTTGCTGTTTATGTAGGAACATCAGGCAGAGCAATGAGGAACACAGCTGCTATCCTCTAGGAGCCCATGGTGTTGCGGGACAAAAGCCTGGATGATAATATGGCCCAGCATACTTTGGAAACCTGAAGGGGGAGGTGGAGCTGTCACAGGGAAGTGCTTAAATTGTTTCCAAGGTCTGACAGGAGGCATGTTTGGAAAGGCACATGGATGAGGAAAGCAGTTTGTCACAAAGACCTGTGAGGAAATGATGCATACAGAAGTCTGAGACAGGTGGACCGTGCAAGGGCCAAATCATGATGAACCATTTACACCATAAGAAATTTAAATTTATCCTGCAGGCAACAGAACAGATGTTAAAGCAACCATAAGATGAGTTTTGTATTTTGGATGAGTTTGATGGCATGTGGTGGACAGGCTGAAATTAGGAGGAGGGTGTACAGTGATCCAGGTAAGAAATAATGAGGTCCTAGGCCAAAGGAAGAGCTCTAGAAATAAAATACTAGATGCAGGGGAGATCTAGGAAATAACCACTTGAGGTTAGAAGAGAAGACTTTAGACAGCGGTGTAATTCAGAAAAGCATTTGAGGAAGGAGCAAAAGGGTAAGTTCAGTCACAGACTTCGAAGAAAGCACCAGAGAAGTACAATTTATAGAAACCAGTTCATTCTGTGGGTGCTCCATGAAATTTCTCAGAAGAATGAGAAGAGACCAAGGGAAACACCAATGTTAAGGAGTAAGGTAAGGGAGATGAGGTTGAGTAGTAGTATGGGAAAGAGCGTGATCAAGGAAGTCTGAATTTTAAGAAGAGGTTTCTATCAGAAGTCAAAGACTTGGATCTAGCTAGCACAAGCCCATTAGGAAGAGCAGTTTCAACAGAACCAGGGCACATGACAGTGTACTGAGGGCTGACTGAAGATGAGAAGGAAAAAAAGGAGTACAAGTCATTAATGTTTCCAGATGTCACTATAAAGAAGCCGGGAGAAGGTAGTTATTACATTCATTTCATGGACTGTCAATGGTAATTAAGTTTACTTAGAGCAAATGGTATCCCTCTGCTTCCTTCCTTGTGTATCTCTTTGAAACAAATAGAAGCAGCTTTTCCCCAGTTTTTCTACCTGCTGGAAAGGAAGGCTATTCAAATGAGTCATAGGTAATAAAAAGTATAAATCTAATGAAAGCCACAAATCCAAAAAATATTCCCTGGTATCTGTGATGTGTAAAACACCATATATCTATATATACAGTTACATTCATGAAACAAAATTAACCCTTCCCACACCAGGAGGAACCTGCCCAAGATCAGACAGCTGGCTAAGCTCTCACTGAACAAGATGCTAAGCCCAGGCTACCCTCTTGTAGATATTATTCCTGTCCACGACAAATAAGTGTCTTTTGGTGCCAAAAGAAACCTCGAAATCCAAGCATAGAGTGAGGGAGACACAGTGCATCCATGAATTCTTTATAATTCCCTTCTATGTTAAACTAAGATTTTACAGTGACCAAGTCAAAGTATAAAAACTGGCTAATAGTTTGTAAATTCAATTTCATCTAACAAAAAGTATAAGACTCATTCACTAAAACACCTCTTAAGAGCACAGGAAAATAGAACTGCAAGAATCCTAAGTCACAGAATGAACTCACTCCTCTACAGTGAAGTACTCTGCACAGTGCCTGGCCCATGAGTCAGTGCCACTGCTTGATAATTACCAACGTGGGGGGGGGGGGGGGGACACATGAGAACACCAAATGTATTTCCTTATCAAAAATGTGGAGTTGAAGCCCAATAATCCTCAAGGTCTCTTCAAATTTCAACATTTTAAAAAAGTCCCGAAGACTGTATATAATCATTACTTTTAAATTTTAATCCCCTAAGAAAGAGCGTACTGACACACATCAGCCTAAAGAAGCAGAGTGTGTGTGTATGTATATATAAGCACTTTTCAAAATCATTTCTACTTAGTGATTTTAAGGAATTACAAAACATTAGTGAATGTATTTAAAGTTTTTTAATCAAATTTATTTTAACTTCAGTATCTATATCCCCATGATTTACTGCAACTTTCCTAGGAATTAATTTTACATTAACCCAGCAAATCCAAAGGCTTGGTTCAATATACTAATTCAGTATCCTTACCTTAGAAGAAATAAATACAATTATATACTTGTTTGCTGGCTTCATATTTTTAATCAGACAATGCTACAACTCATAAGTATGCTGGATTTTAAAATATAATCAACATACTGAAATTGTATATTCAACATGAAGAATTTGGTGGAGGAAGATAGAGAATACATTGCATGTAATAAACTGTACATTCAATATACACAACACAGAAAACTACTTACTAGGCAGTTAGACATTCTTTCAATGCAGAATTTTCCTTCCGACATTTTACTACCATAAGGATTCCAGATTCCTTGCAGCATTTGGTAAAATCTGAAAATAAGAATTTGATTTGTAATCACATTAATATATTCCTAACAGTTCTAAAGTCATAATTCAGTTGACATCTAATTACCCAGACTGCACTTGGCACACAGTACATGCTCAAAGGCAGAATGAGTGCCATCCACTCTAGAAAAAACAGCTTGAGAGGACAGAGTGGACCTCTGAGACACACAGCAAAGAACCTTCACAAAGACAGGATGGAGAGACTAAGTAGGATTTCTAGTACAGAGTATGTATTCTAGGAGAAGTAGAGTCCAAGGGTACCATCTTTCCGGCCTCTGCCTACCTTCTCCATACATGGCAAAGCCAAGTGGATCCCCACCTGATCATATCAAAGCATCTTTTTCTCATACAACCCTGCTACAGTGCCTTAACCTCTGATAGCAGGACTAACAATCCCTTCAAATAGGTTTCTATTACATCTTTATTTTAGAAGTTTTAAAATATTCTGACCCATTTGACAACCAACCCAGAGAAACCTGGTGCTGTGCTCCACACATGCTGGCCATTTGCTACTCTCTCCTAGTTGGTTTTGGGTCAGACACAGCCTTTTCCCTTTCTACAGGACAGTGCTCCCCACCTGCAGCTTCTCTCCTGAGAAGCTCTCTTTCCAAGCTTGGCCATTTCTAAAGTGCTGGAAGTAACCAATCATTTCTATTTCTGATTTTAAAACAAGACATGCTCCCAAAGAAGCTGTAACCAAGAAACTGTCTTCTCATTATCTTTAAAACAAAAGTATAGTCAGTTCTCTTTAATCTTGAGCGTATGTATTATTCTTCCAGTTACTGAGGAATGTCAGTTACGGTCATCTTAAAGCAAATCTGTAAGTTCAGGAGCCTCTAGGAAGATACATCCAACAAAAATATTTTTTAAACCACAAGCAACCAAAGGTGACAGATTTAAGTGTTAAACTCATGGGGGGGGAGAGGGGAACCTCACTGCAAGTTAAAAGCCCTGCCCTGCAACACGAGTATCTGTATCTACCTGCAATATCACAGCCATGCTCCGAGAAAACGTAGAGTACAAATAAGCATGAATGGTGCCTTTAATTCAAGTAACTGAATATGCATGAGCAGGAAATGATGAGGGTCATTTAAGAATCACACAGGATCAGCCTCCTTGGGTTTCTTGTTCAGTAGTGTCCACACTCTCCCCAGGTCAGCCCATCGAATCTCAATCTAATCAAGCGGCTTTTTCCAAGTACAAATGTTCCTGGTCCTCTGCAGGAAAGCTGGGCACATGTGTCAAATAAAACCAAGGAGAATTTCCTTGTGCCCCGTGACTAAGGACTGCATACAACTCAGCAGCTTGTTAGCAATGGAGACACTGAGGTGTGGCCAATGGCTGTCAACAAGTCCATTAACTTTCTAGAGTATCTAGCTATTCCCAGCTGTTAATTTTTTACTTACAGCATGATGTTAAGATCTACCTCTATCAATGCAAAAATGTTTTCAAATAGCGATTAAGACATGGAGAATCTTCAAAGAGAATATATGTCTGTTAAGTTAATCCACAGTTGCCTAAAGCTGACTCACCGAGTTCAAAAGTGGTGATGAATTATGGGCTAGATCTTCCTGCCACACCTGCCACCTCATTATACTCACCACAGACTAGTTCAGATAACATCCAAAAGGAAGATCATTAGCATGAATTTTGCCTAATGAAAATATGCCAGCTGACCAAAGCCCAGTCCTTTTCTGCAAACACTGGATAGTAACAAAAGTTTACTTTGTGAATTTCACTGACCCAACGCTTTTACTGACTTGGGAAAACTGCATTGTTTTAAGATTTGTCCTCCCTGATATGAATATAAACTTTAATAGGGAGTTAATGCAAGAAAGCATTTATGTGTTCTGAACACAATAAAAGTGAATATATATCTATTTTCAAACTTGTCCAAATCTCTTCAGGATTAACTGTGATTGGCTTGAAGCCTCAAGCTATTTACAGTAAAGTTTTTGTCACTTGTTTAGCAACAACATTTTAGTGAAGATCTTTCACCCTACATGAGCATATATTCATTATAGTGAATAGTTGCTAATACTGGAGTTCTAAAATAGTGTTATGAAACAAAACCTAACACAAATTGCTTCTTTCACATTTATATTAAAGAGCTTGTACACTTTATTCAATTAAATATATAAGGAATATGAAGAATGTTAAAAATGATTCTAAAGCTCTAAAGAAAAAGGTTTTGAATGTACAGTTAACTACCAAGAACATGAAATTCTTTGTCTACCTTTCTCTTTACTTTTTTTTATTTTTTGACAGGCAGAGTGGACAGTGAGAGAGAGAGACAGAAAGGTCTTCCTTTTTCCATTGGTTCACCCTCCAATGGCCGCCGCGGCCAGCACACCGCGCTGATCAGGAGCCAGGTGCTTCTCCTGGTCTCCCATGCGGGTGCAGGGCCCAAGCACTTGGGCCATCCTCCACTGCACTCCCAGGCCATAGCAGAGAGCTGGCCTGGAAGAGGAGCGACTGGGACAGAATCCGGCACCCCGACCAGGACTAGAGGATTAGCCTATTAAGCCGTGGTGCCAACCCCTTTGTTTCTCTTAAAGAAGTTACTTAATATCATGTATTAAAGTATTGGGAAAAGTATTCTTTGGAGGTAATAAATTTTGGGTCAAAAACATCTACAAAACAGGTATTCTAAATTGAGTCTAACCAAGGTAATGGACAAAATAATAATTCATATTGTAAACAGGTACAAGAACTCTACTTTTCACTGTGATATGGAAATGACATTTTGGTGCCTCTATATAAAAATTTTAAGAGAAACAAGATTGAAAATGTTTCTGTTTAACCCATTTAAGGTATAAAACTGAATATATTGTAATATTTAAATAACCTCAATAAGGTTTCTTGATTAAACCAAAGCTAAACACTTACGAGCACAGGTATGCATTGAACTAAAAATATCACTTATCCTTCATATTCTTCTCTCAGTGAGTTTCAAGCAACAGAGTGTTTTGCAGATGCAATTACCGTTAAAATTAAGCATTCACTGGGAGAAGACAGTTTAAAAACAAAATGTCATTTCTCTGAATTCGATCATTCCAGTTATATTCCATAAATGTACAATTTTTATAGATAATTTTTCCACAGCATTTAACATATAGCACTTATTTCTACCTATTCAGTATTCTTATTCTCTTCACCAGTAAAGTGGTTGTAAAATGCCTATTTTCCCAGCATAACAAAACACAGGTATATTTGGATACCAATTTTAGAATTTTAACATATATATGCTATGTGCAGTATTTCCATGACCATATCACCTTAATGAATTTCACCTTTAAATCTGAGACATCAAATTAATGTAAATGGAAAAAAAAAAAAACTTTGGACGTTCTGCTTATTAAACAATATACTAGGGCAGATTTTAAGATCACTCTAAATTCATAATGTATCCTATCAACTTTACAAATGGAAATTGTAAGCATAAAACTATTTGCTTAGACAATTTAGGTAACTGAAAGCAGAGACTATGAAGTACTTCTGATCAGTTACTGAACCATAGAAGGTTTCAAATTATACACTGAGAATGATAACTGAAAAGGAAGGGCTTGGGTGCTTTTAGTAGTATCCCTTCATACAAAGGTATCTACAGTTTCAAATCCATAATGTAAATTACAATCTGCAAGTTTTCTCAAGCAAAGCTCTCTTTCATGTGAATACTTCTGCAGGGAACATTCTGATGTCAGGTCCCTGTAGACAGTGCCTAAGTGCTGTGCCACTCGCAGTAATCGTCAGCCCTTCTGGAAGCTGTGAAGTCAAAAGCTCCTGATGACAACAGGAGGTCGCCAGTTTCCAATGAGCAACAGAGGCCTGCGCCACGGCAGACACGATGAAGGCAGCATTTCGCTCTCTTTCTGATGACTGTTAACTGAAGGAAACCAAGGCCATAAAGCACATCATGCTGGACAGCCAGCAACAGCATGGACTCACTTGAAAGACTGAACAGTTTGACGTTACGTATATTTGTCTATCAAATTTAGTGTTAAAACTCTAGATCCTTGCAATCTCTGCATCAGTGATCCTCGTAGTTTGACTTTAGGAAAGAATCCAATCCAACCTAGAGACAAAGCCAAATGTTATAGATAATCCCAGACTGAGAAGTTAATTAGGATATGTTAAGTTGAAAAAAGTTTAACAGTATGTCTTTTCCATTCATTATTCTAACAAAAGCAAAAAGAGTTTCATGGTAAATTCTCCTAGAGATTCATGAAGCTAAGTTTGCCTGTGCAGGACCACTAAGCACCTTTTACCAGGGACACACTCTAACATGGTGGTTTCTTCACTGCATTTTGACCTTCCTGTTTCTGTTTCCATGGGCTAATCTGTAACACGGCATGGGGGAGACTGCCAGATCACGTTGTTAGCTTAATGTCCGAGAGATCCATCTGTAAATACTGCATCAGTTCCTTAATAATCAAAGAATAAAATAGAAAAAAAAAAATCACCCATATCCTCATCTTCACAATAGCAATGACAGCTGACTTTTAGATAGAGTTCCTGTTTGGGGGTCGGTGCTGTGGCTTAGTACGCTAAGCCTCCACCTATGGTGCTGGCGTCCCATATGTGCGGTAGTTCGAGTCTGGGCTCCAATCCATCTCTCTGCGTATCGCCTGGGAATGCAGTAGAAGACCGCCCAAGTGTTTGAGTCCCCTGCACCTGTGTGGGAGAGCAGAAGAAGCTCCTGACTTCGGGTAGGCTCAGCTCTGGCCTTTGCAGCCATTTGGGGAGTGAACCAGTAGATGGGAGACCTTTCTATCTCTCCTTCACTCTGTAACTCTACCTCCCAAATAATTATAGATAAAATCATCTTTTACAAAGTTGTTTTACATGTAAATATTTAATTTTCATATATTAATACTTATATAGCCTCAAAATATTCATTCACTCAACAAGCATTTTCACAGTACTTAAATTCGCACAACTTGTATGTGCTTAAACACTGTGTAGGTTCTGAGGTATACTATGCTGAACAAGACAGGATTCCTGCACCATCCCTGGGGAAGGCAGATAATGCAAAATGCTGACAGTTGAGTTTCATACCCACTGACAGGGGAGGGACGGAGGGTGCGAGGGTGCTGTGAAGTGCAGAATGGGAATACTCCCATATGACGTCCTCTAAGTGAAGGTCCAAAGAGGAAGAGAAGAGGATTTTGCACAAAGGGAACAGTAGGGAGAGAAGGTCTGGGATGAATAGGACATATTACAGACAACAGTGAGAATTATTGGAACACTTGTTATTTAGCATGGATGTGGTTGTGGATTGTGTGTGTGTGTGTATTTGTAGATGCAGATATATGGGTGTGGATGTGAGGTGGAGGAAGAAAGGCATGTATCAAGTATGACTGACAGAGTATTAAAATGTTGAGGCTTTGTCCCGAGAGTGATGGAAGGAATGCACAACTACATTTTATTCTGCAGAAAACTGAAAAATAGGTGGAGGAAATGGGATTGGAAATAAGAAAATCGTTTAGGAAGCTAGGCCAATAATCCTAAAGAGATGGCAAAGAGTTAAGAAGGCAGAGGAGGGGCCGGCACTGTGGCTTAGTGGGTAAAGCTATGGCCTTAAGTGCTGGCATCCTAAAAGGGTGCTGGTTGGAGTCCCAGCTGCTCCACTTCCGATCCAGCTCTCTGATATGGCCTAGGATAGCAGTAGAATATGGCCCAAGTCCTTGGCCCCTGCACCCGTGTGGGAAACCCGGAAGAAGCTGCTGGCTTTGGATCAGCTCAGTTCCGGCAATTGCAGCCATTTGGGGAGTGAACCAGCGGATGGGGACCTCCCTCTCTCTCTCCCTCTTTATAACTCTAGTAAGTAAATAAATCTTTAAAAGGGGGGAGGGCAAAGAAGTAGGAATGGACAGAAGTAGATGAAAACATCTGAAACGTAACAGGACGTGGAATATAATTAGTTACGAGGGTTGCAGACAAAGGGGTCAAAGATAACTACTAAATTCCTTGTTGGGTGTATGATGGCACAGTTTTGTGATTTAAAAATAATTGGAAAATGAATAAAGCCACTATTTTACAAAACATACACACAAAACCTGGGAAAGAAACTATAATTTTGGTGACAACTACATAAAGGTGACAAGGGGTTAGGATGTGTTCAACCAGCAGCCTGTGAAACATCTAAGTAGAATTAACCAGGGGCAGGTAGCTATACAAATGTGAAGCGTATCTGAAAACACTCTTGATAATAGTATTAAAAATTAGGTAAGCAAACAAGATCCTGGGCAAGCACTGAGAAATACCAATACTTAGGAATCTAGGGGATAAAAAGACTGGAAAGATTTGGAGAACCATGAAGCATCACAGGATTGAAGGAAACCAAGTGTTTGGCAGGGTGCGCTGGATACAATTTTATGTGTAGTTCTAACTAATGCAAGGATGGTTTTCATCACTTGTTCTTTCTTAGAGGCCTCCAAACAATCAAGAAAATGAACATTTTCAATATAATTCATTCTATCATGCAATTATCAAACAGGTTCACTGGATCTTTGTATAAAGCTATAACAATATGGAACTTAATAATCTTATTTTTCTTTTACGTTGAAACATTTTTATCCTAGGAATGATTTCACCATGATTAGTTATTTCCAACCATGTTAAAAATGACTAACAGAATCAAGGGTGATGCAAGAGTGAAATAAACTTTCATTTTCACATCACTTTTTAATTGTATTGCTCAGTGTATTGTATCATTGTTAATAAATATATAAAACTAGTGGTTTTATTTATTTTCATTCAACACAGCTGAGGTTTTTTTTTTTTTTTTTTTTTGTTTTTTTTCTTTTTCATTTTCTGCCTATGTTAGGTAGAATAGCCCCTGAAAACATTCAAGTCATAATCCATGGAACTTGTGACTATGTTAGGTTACATGGCACAGAGGAATGAAGGTTGCAGATGGAATTAAGGTTGCTAGTCAGGTAACATTAAAATACAGAGAAAAGATTGAGAAAAGAGATGGGATGATGGAGGCAGAGTTAGATGTTATCTTGCTTGCTCAAAGAGGAAGAAGGGATGAGTGTCTGAGACGGTAGGTATGATGCCACTTGGGACAAACAAACCTCCCATACTGGAACGCCTGATTGAAGTCCCAGCTCCACTTCCCATTCCAGTTTCCCACTAACATACCTGGGAGGCAGCAGATTATGGCTCAGGCTGGGTCTCTGTCACCCACATGGGAGACCTGGATTGAGTTCCTGGCTCTTAACTTTGGCCTACTCAAGTCCCAAGTGTAGCAGGCATTTGGTGAGTGAAAAGTGAATGTAAGATGTCCCCCTTTCCCCTCTCTCTCTCCCCTCCTTCTCCTTCTCTCTCTCTCCCCTCCTTCTCCTTCTTTCTCTCTCCCCTCCTTCTCCTTCTCTCTCCCCTCCTTCTCTCTCTCTCCCCTTCCCTCTCTCTCCCTCCTCTCTCTCTCTCCCCCTCCTCTCTCTCTCTCTCCCCCCCTCCTCTCTCTCTCTCTCTCTCCCCCTCCTCTCTCTCTCTCTCCCCCTTCTCTCTCTCTCCCCCTTCTCTCTCTCCGCTCCATTGTTACAGCTTTTTCATCTCTGATTTAATTTTGGTCCTTTTTTTGGTTAGTTGGGCCAATGCTAATGGTATACCAATTTTTTTATTTTTTTCTCAAAAAAATCAGCTCATTTCACTGATCTTTTGTATTTTTTGGTTTTGATTTCATTTATTCTGATTATTTCTTTCATCCTACTAATTTTGGGTTGTTTTGTTTTTCCTTGAGATGTACTGATAGCTCATTTATTTGATGCCTTTGCAATTTTTTTGATATAGGTACCAACTGCTCTAAACTTCCCTCTTAATACCACTTTTACTGTATAAGATTTCAATTTATGGAAAACCAGAGGTCAAGGATACATTAGTAATGTTGACTACATCTTGAATCATTCTTGATTCATTTCTTCATTAGAAGACATATCTAACTTCAGGTGGCCTTCTTGTTTTCTGTTTTTCCATGTAATTTCAGAATTATTTTTTGCAAAATTTTTTAAAGGTGCTGATAACAGTAGTAACAACATGATAATGACAACTAAGATACATATAGTGCCTGGCACTTAAGTGAAGTATTTCATGCTTATTAGCACATGTCAGTTTTACAAAACCACTATCAAATAGGTATAGTATCTTCATTTGCCAGATAAGGAAGCCGAGCTTTAAGCAGGTTACATCATATTTCCAACATCGCTAGTGTATCTGATGGACCTACAACCAGATCTTTTTAGTTCCAGAAAAGTATCTATCACTGCTATTGGACTATTTATTCAACAATCAGGACATGGGAAAATCCCTGATACAGAGAAGAAATTGTCATTCTCACAGAACAGAACCAACCCAGGCCAGTTCTCAAAATGAGGTCACCAGCTGACCAGGAAAGCAAGTGCCTCGGAATGTTCTACCACTACTGTAGCGAGAGAGATTCTCTGGACTTTTCCTAAGTGGCAACTCAGTAATCATCTATAGTGAAATGGTATTGGATACTTCACTCTGATTCCATACCCCACTCTGCAGAACTCCAATAAAATATATTTAAACATTTTAAATCAGGATTTTACATCATAGAAAATGCTTTCTTGAAACTATATATAGTGAAGTACTAAATCTTGTGTTTTATGTTTTAATCTACCAGAATTCTAAAGGTAGACATTATCGCAGTCTAGTGCGGCTAAGGAAAGCACCAAAATACTTTTTAAAATTATAGAGAGATGTCCTAAGTGTTCCCAAACAGTAGAATCCACAAGCATGGTTAATGGCAAACTTTAAGACTTAGAAAATGACAAGGCAAGAGACACATAAATGAATGTGCCTGCTTTACACTATACATTTTCCTTACACAGTCTCTCAGCTCCCTACAGTTTTCCATGCTAAAGACCTGTCAAGAGATTCTGAGCAAAGCAACACACAAAACGGGACACACTTCTGGAGGTGGAGACTTCTGGACATTCTTGTACCTCCTAGTGGGTGCCTCACTTTTTCCCACACCCTATACCAAACAGGAATCGAAAGTAGGACCAATGTTTTTAAGAATACAAGTAATAAAGTAACCTGCTACACTTCTTGTACTTACAGGTGGTTTCACAGCCCATTCTGGGGACAAGTATGGGCCCACAGTGACCATTAGACATCACTCACCAGGGCAGTCCTACAAAAGACAAGCTGCCTTGTTCTGACTTTCTGGAAATGGAAAGGTTAGAGTGAGAATGACCTTAGAGGACACTCAATCTAAAATCTTATTTCAGAAAGCCATGCCTACTCCATTTCACTGCTAATGCACCTGGGAAAGCAACAGAATTTGGCCCAGGAACTTGGACCCCTACCACCCATGAGGGAGACCAAAATGGAATTTCTGACTCCTGGCTTCAGCTTGCCCAGCCCCATCTGTTGGAACCATCTGGGAAGTGAACCAGTGGGTGGAATATCTCTTTCTCTCTGCCTTTCAAATAAACGAAAACAAATCTTAAAATATAAAAAATAAAATCTTGCATTCATAGCCACGAAGATAATACATTCTATAATTACAATGATAAAATTTTTCATCCAATTCAAACATAAAAATAACTATGTATTTTGATTTTCTTAATAAACAAGATCTCATTGTATGGAATCAAATATAGAAGTGGGTGGACTAGCAGTTAAGAGGCTGCTGGGGATGCCTGTATCCTTTATCAGAGTGCCTGGGTTCAAGTTCCATCTCTGCGTCTAATCAGTTTCTTGCTAATGTGCACCCTGGGAGGCAGCAGGTGCTTGTTCAAATAGTTGGGTCCCTGGCACCTATGTGGGAGACCTGGACTGAGTTCTGGGCTCCTCAATCCAGCTTGGCCCAGCCCTAGCTGCTACAGGCATCTGGGGAGTGAATCACCAGATGGGAGATCTCTCTCTCCCATGCTTTCAAATAAATGGGGGAAAAAATTTGAAGAGAATAATATATCACTATTCTTAATCTTGTCTTCTTTCATTTGAAACAACAAATATCTTCACCTAAGTGCGACTTCTGTTCACATGTAGTATCTCACAGGATTACAACTGCCAAAGTGAAAATACATACAACAAATATTATGCAGCCATCAAAAAAAAAAAAAAAAACACCAGCACAGAGAATGATCTCCAAAATTTAAAGAATAGCCAAGTACAGAAGATTATAGATAGGATGCTATCATTTCTGTTTAGAATACATACATGCAGTGCTTGCTTCGGCAGCACATATACTAGAATACATACGTGCAGCTGTGTGTGTGCACATGTGTGCAGGTATGTGTGTCTGCTAGCATAAAGTCATGAAGTGGCTACAGAAGAATAAAATCCTAGTACTGTGGTCATCTCACTGGAGGAAAACTGACAGTCTGGGACAAGAATTGAAGAAACATGTTCATGTTGTATTTTAGTACTCTATACACCTAACAAATTTATCAGAAAAAAAAAGAAACTGCTTCAGGTGCAGGAGAGGGGAAACTGGAGTGCAGGAAAGAGGAGCCTTGATGAGCAGAGGAAAGAAGGCAAGTTTTTGTTTTGTTTTTTGCCCTTTCGCCTGAATTGCTGTTTACCAACGACTGACTAGGAAACCCCAATGTCTCACTAAGAACTCTGCATTCCTCACACTCTAAGCAGGTTTCTGTACGGTTTAATTTCATTAGGTGCTAACTGTTCTCAAATGAAGGGATTGGACATTCTTTTTCACACGATACACAGCTACACAGATCATACTATTCCCATTACATCAGCATCAAGTGAAAAGCACTATTCCAAGGTAAAATGACACTATCAAAAGTCACACTACTGGCTTTCTTTTAATTTAACACGGTCATACAGACTGCCAAAGCAGAAGAAACCTGACAATGACAGCATGTGCTCCCGTGCTAGCACCCAGATCCAACTACTGTTTAAATAGAAACAAAAAGGGGCTAAAAGACATGCAACGCCAAATGTAATTAGACATTTAATAGGTATAGTATCCCTGGTTAACTGGACAAATTGATCCTTTCAGTTCTGGCTGCAGTTTATTTAAAGACTTTACAATTTTACTACTTAAGAGCAAGTCCTATGGAGGTGTTATCTCACCATTTATATTTTCACAACACTTATGATATTGCTATCACACTCTTAAAATAAATGAAAAGCCCATGCCACATTTCAGACCAATAGAATGCTACAGACTCTATTTTTATTTCTGGCAGTAAACATTAGAATAAGTCCATATTGCTCACTTTCTTCTTACAATGTTGAACATAAAAGAAAGTAAAACTAAGATTTTTCGTTTTAGTCGCAAGTATACTTAGAAAGGTTTAACCACTTGGTTTTAAACTTAGGCACTAGAAAATATATAATAAAATTCTGACAATAGCATCTTGTTACAAAATTATTATGCTTTTAATTCTCTACTAAACTGTAATTTATTAGCTTACTACTTTAAAGATTAGTCTGTATATAGAATGAATTTAGTGGTGCATTTAATGAGACAAGAAGGTAGAAGGATGAACATGAAAAGATTATTTTATACTGTAGTGCAAGAGCTATTTGATAATTCTAGCATAGTACAAAAGAAAAGCTTCTCTCTAGATTGATCATGGTTCAGTTAACATCACTGAATATCTAATACCTCCAACTCAATTAATTCTCACCTGATTAAGATCAGACTGATATTCAAACTAAATCATCTCTCCAGTCAAGTAGAAATCAATATTTCTGATTTTACTTTTAAATTACAATAGAAAATAAAATGCACGCATCTTCAATATGCCAGGAGTAGCTTTTCTATTCTAGTCTACCATGGCATGGATAACACAGTTGATTAAAGAATTATTCTAATTTGAGCATCAATATGTAGTAGAATCTGATTAATCTGAACACAGAGATGGAATAAAGTAATTAAATATATCTTACACAGGGCAAGAAGAAAATTGACATAAAATAAACTTGACTTCTTTAAAACAAACCTCACTGTTTATCAGCTCAAGTAGTTAGGAATACAGTTTTATTAAGGATTGATTACACTCAGAAAAGGGGTTTATTTCAGGCACAGCTATTCATAAAGTGAGCAAGGCACTAACTCTTTTTAGATCATTTTTTTCCTCACACTACCACCTCCAAAAAGTATGCACTTGCTTAAAGACAAAATTATTTCATGATTTTTTTCCAAAAAAGCAGAATATAATGACCTATCTTTGCTAAGTAGAAAAATTAGTGAATCCAAAAGAAACACAATGCTTATTTATTTATAACTGTTACTAACAAAGCTGGCCTGAAATACTTTTCCTCTGCCTTTGTCTCCAAATTTAAGATGAGTAGTAAAGTGAAATTGTTTCCTGGATTAACTGAATAGAAATAACTGTTTTGCTTGTCAGTAAACTCAAAAACTTAGACAAAAATGAGAGAAAATTTTCAAATTTTAAACAGTATACTTAAGGAAGCAAAATCACAGTTTAATATACACTTTATTTTAACTGAAAATAGTACAAGTTAGCATTTAGTGTGTGGTAAACATTGTGCACTATATACATTATATATTCAGTAGATATAAGAATATTTAATACATGTTTTATATAAAATATATTATTTCTAATCCTTACAAACTAGAGTAGCCACATACTAAATATTAATAGGTGTTATTTACCTTGGATGTGTTGTGTCTTTTATATACATATATCTTCAGACAAAAGAATAAGGGGAACCAAGAATTATGTGTAATTTCTATCCCATGAGAAATAAACAGAGGTTTCTGTTAAGGGCCGGCATTGTGGCACAGTGTATTAAGCTGCCACAATGCCAGCATCCCATATCAAAGCACTGGTTCAAGTCCTGACTGACTCTGATCCAGCTCCCTGCTAAGGCACCTGGGAAAGCAGCAGATGATGACCCAAGTACTTGGGCCCCTGCCATCCACGTGGAAGATCCAAGTGGAGTTCTAGACTCCTGGCTTCAGCCTGGTTCATACCTGGCTATTTAGGGAGCGAAAAAGTGGATGGAAGCTTGCTCACTCAGGCGTGCTCTCCCTCTCTTCCTCCCTCCCTCTGTCACCTGCCTTTCAAATGAATAAACACATCTTTTTTTAAAGGATTTTTTAGGGGCTGGCACCGTGCTTCTGTATAGTGGGTTAAGCCTTTTCCTGCAGTGCAGGCATCCCATTTGGGCAAGTCCCCACTGCTCCACTTCCAATCCAGCTCCCTGCTAATGCACCTAGGAAGACATCAGAAAATGGCCAATGTCCTAGGGTCCCTGCACCCACGTGAGAGACCCTAAAGAAGCTGTGGGCTCCTGGCTTCTGCCTCACCCAGCCCTGGCTGTTGTGGCCTTTTGGGGAGTGAACCGGAGGATAGAGAGAGAGAGATCTTCCTTCTCCCCTTCTATCTCTACCTTTCAAAAAAATAAACAAATCTAAGAAAAAAAAAATATTTTTTAAAATGTTACTTAGAGACTGAAACTAAAGGCATGAAAATAAAAGTCTGGTGGGTATGATATCCTCCAAGACTTATAGATGCTGAGGCTGGGCACCTATGCAACCTGGAAGCTGGAACATTTGCGTATTAAATACAAAACAGAACTTTTAACACAGCATCCCATCCTATTTTTCTGAACTCACATAAACTTCTCAGTTTGACTTTTCTCACTTATGACTGAAGCACAGCTTGAAAAGTATTTGTCTAACACATATAACTTTATATACAATGTACATACACTTACATGTATTAGACATATGGATATACTTATACACATCAATACATGCACAGTGCAAACACAAAGTCTGTAATGAACTAGGACACAAACCCACGTGTAGATACAGCTGCTGCTACTTTATTTCACATCATTGTTTATCTTGCAGGGATGAACCATGGTATCACCATATCCAAGAATTTATATTTTAAAGTTAAAAATTTTTTAATGTGAAAATCTTACAATTTTCAAGAGCTAGCTTTGTTTTCTAAAATACTACAGAGAGGAAAAACTATGTATCTACATAATGGCTCCCAGCCCAAGGCTGCCAGTCTGTGTCATCTGCTTCAACAGCTTTCTTGAACATTTCAGCTTTGGAACAAACTTGCACACACAGGGTTAAACTACTGTCCCCTCCACCCATCCTCCTGTCCCCTCAATACCTACTAATGGAGACATCTCCATAATCATTATAAATGGCATCCAAGAACCTAGGGACAGAGGAATGAAATGGAGACTTCCCATGGCACTCCATTATCTAATTCTACCCACCTCACGGTCTTCCACGGTCCTATGAAGCCGCATCAGCTGGTGCTGGAAATTGGTACATTTACCTCCTTTCAGGAACTAACAACAGGGACTGGACGTGAGGCCATGAAGAGTACACTTCCTTCAAGCCCACTCTCACCTATCAGTTGCTGAACCTTGTATGTTCTGAGAAGTACTTCTCTGAAATGTTTGTTTGAAGGATGCTACTTGATTAAATTATCAGGTGTTTCTTAAGATCGCAAATAGTTTGTTTGCTACTCTCAGGAAGTTTCTAACAGAGCAGCAAAGCAACGATACATCTGAAATTAAGAAATAAGTAACAGCAACTGTAGAAAAATGACAAGAAGTATCACCTGGCCGTAAAAGGACTAAATGCCCCAGGACACATGCAATGAGTATTAATAGGAATTTGAAGATAAAAGGGCTTAACATGGCTACCAGAAAGGAGAAAGGCAGCGCACAATCCAAGGGACTATTCAGACATCAGCAAAGATGGATGAAGAGTCACAAGAGATGCAAAGCAACAATCTTTACTGTTCCCTACTAAATAGTCTATTAAACCATACAGAAGTACAAATGAGGACAAGACAATTATTTAAAATAGTTCTAGTAAGTTGACATGGTTAGAATTCAAGAAAATAAGTGTTAAATATACTCCCAGATAAAGCCTCATGGTAAATTTACCAAGTCACAATCGCAATGTTTTGTCTTAAGAAGTTACTTAGATGCTTGGGATGCCTGTGTCCAATACTGAAGTGGCTAGGTTCAAGTCCTAGCTCTGTTTCCATTCTAGCTTCCTGCTAATGCACACCTTGAAAGAAAGCAGGAAATGGCTAAAATAGTTGGGTCCCTGCCACCTATGTGGGAGATTTGGATTGAGTGCCTGCCTCCTAACTTCAGCCTGGTCCAGACTCAGCTGTTGTGGACATCTGGTGAGTGAGGCAGAGGATGAGAGATGTCTCTGCCTCCCTCTTTTCAAATTAAAAAAAAATTTTTTAAACTACTTAGAAAACACTTCTAAATAAGTACTTTTGTTCTATATTTTATTAGTAATTTTTATCAAAGTAATAAAAATAAACACTGCTCATCTCGAGATTTGAAACCAGGACAAAAGTGGAGAAAGTGGTGGCCAGAGTTTTGTTTGAATCCACAAAAAAATTTTTAACTTTAAAACAGAATGTCAATAGGGTCGACTGAAATAAAGTGAAATAAATTAATGCTAAATAATTACTAAGGAAGTTTTGTTTATGGAAATGAATAATTCAGTGTTTTACAAAGTAAATTCAAGCAGCAGCTGCTTTGCTGACATTTAGCTAAAGAGAGTGTCCTCAAAATGTACAAACTTCAAAACTGGAGACTCATCATATTTTGTCAATCAGAAAGAAGTTATCTGCTACAGAACTTCTGGGTTTTATATAATATATTACATGGCTACAATGGTAATCAGCCAACCACTTAAGGAGTCTTTGATGTTTTATTTTTCACAGGGGTATCTGTCACATCCTAGTTAACTGAATATATGCATAATTCCTGGCCTGTTAAGGCTTGGAACAGCTGGGGGGAGAGAATAATTCAGATTTCTAACAATCTGTTCCCCACCTACTTGATCCTGGAGTTTATTCAGATTTCAAAATGAATCCTATGGCTGCCTTTTAACTCAATGCAGTCTCATTTCTGTCTCCTATTTGCTCTCATTTAACAAGAACAAATTGTTCCTCCTTCAAAAAGAAGTGAATTTAAAGTTAAAAGAACACAAATGAGAAAAACTGCATAAACTATAAATTCAGTCTGTTTTTACTAAGTAATTTATCCTTCATTCCTGTAACAGTGTTATATAACAGCAACTGACACAAAACTTGAAAACTGAAATGTCATAATTAGCCTCAAACATAAATCTGAAATTAAAACATTTCCAAATCTTCACATAAGACAAAGGAAACCTAGACTCTTGTTTTCGGGTTTATCAATTGCCTAACACAAACCAAAGTTATTTTTCGTGGATCATGAAAATTGAGTAGATTGCAATTCTTAAACATGGAATAAAATTGGAAATGCATTTTATAGTACATTTCATTTATATAAAAGCATACACACAAAAATGCTTATGTATGTGTACTTTGGGCCATATTTTTAAAATGCATTTTTACTTTGGGCCAGGTGAAAAAATAATTTAAATATATTCTTAATTAATTCTTTTGTTAAATATTTACTGAGCATTTCCATATACCAAGCTCTGTGCTAGGGCCATGGGACACATGAATAAAACAAACCATAAGCCCTACTGTTGTGTACCTTATTCTCAAAGAGACAGACAAGAAACTTTGCATTGTGCAGTATGTTAGAATGTATTAAGATTTGTGTGGTACATTAGACTATATCAAGAGATAAGCAGAAAAGGAAAAAGGGTTCATGAGGGGTTCTAGGGGAGAGTGGGCACAAAGGGATGCACCTTCAGCAAGGTCATCAAAGTAGTCCCTCTGAGGAAACCTTCGGGGAAAACCATGAAGTGAAGGAGTAACACTTTCCAATCCAATGATAGCATAATATACACACTGAAGCTTCTAATTCTACACAAGACATATCACAAAGTATTTATAAGGAAAACAAGCATGAAAAAGAGTAACTGTAGTTAAGGCTAAATTCTCACCACTGGATTTCTAAACACAATACAGGCAGCTACTCCAACAACTACCAAAGAAAAGCTACTAACACCAATGTGCAAATACTTAAGTTACTACAGCTAGAATCAGGGCTGAATTTTAAGATGGCACCAAAATGAAAGGAAAGACTGAAGACAAGAGACATACATAACAACGTCAAATCTCTGAACATACAAGGGCTCCAATGAAAATGAATCCACTGGAAAATACGATTTACTTTCTGGTGTTCTGTGGCCCTTTATTGTTCCTAGAGCTTACAGATCCTTATCACTAACTTCCTTTTTCTAATAAACCAGTAATATAAACTAAGCATCTGTGTAACTTATGCATGCATAAAAACTGCTCACTTGGAGGGGAGTTAATACCCAAGCCTCATTTCTAACATAACCTGCTCCCATGGGGAACACAACTAGTTGGCTGTTTTGGAAAACAAATTCAGAGTAATCACATCAACATACACCTAATTCCTCTATTTCACCCAAACCCATGAACACAATGATATTTCCTAAAGAGAAGATGGAGAAATAGGATTAAAGAGCTCATAAATTAAATTATTTTAATGCATAAAAATGACTGAAATAGCCTAAGCAATTTTGGAATTTCTGGTGTTACTATTTTATGTTAAATTTAACTTATCCATATTAGTTTTTCCCACTAGCTTTAATTCACAAAGCATTTGGCCGGTGCCATGGCTTAACAGGCTAATCCTCCGCCTTACGGCACCGGCACACCGGGTTCTAGTCCCAGTTGGGGCGCCAGATTCTATCCCGGTTGCCCCTCTTCCAGGCCAGCTCTCTGCTATGGCCCGGGAAGGCAGTGGAGGATGGCCCAAGTCTTTGGGCCCTGCACCCCATGGGAGACCAGGAGAAGCACCTGGTTCCTGGCTTCGGATCAGCGCGATGCGCCGGCTGCAGCGGCCATTGGAGGGTGAACCAACGGCAAAAAGGAAGACCTTTCTCTCTGTCTCTCTCTCACTGTCCACTCTGCCTGTCAAAAAAAAAAAAAAAAAAAAAAAGAAAAGAAAAAAGAAAATTCACAAAGCATTTTATTTCTTTTATTTATGAAGTACAAGCAGATTACTACTTGACTTCTGGTACTCACTATTGTCTGCATAGCTGCACAAGTGCTTCCTTTTTTGTAAAAACCTATAAATCTCTGAACTTTTCTCCCAGATCTAATTGAAATAGTTCATAAAAGTTTACTTGTCCTCTAGCGTAGAAAAGTTTGTCTCATGACAAACGGGAAATATTTTAAGATTTATTTATGTATTTGAAAGGCAGAATTATAGAGAGGCAGAGGCACAGAAAGAGAGACAGACAGAGAGAGACAATCTTCCATCTGCTGGTTCATACCCTAAATGGCCAGAGCTGTGCTGATCTGAAGCCAGCTTCTTCCCAGTCTCCCACGTGGGACAAGGGCCCAAACACTTCGGCCATCTACTACTGCCTTTCCAGGCCACAGCAAAGAGCTGAATCGGGAAGTGGAGCAGCCAGGTCCTGAACTGGGGCCCATATGGGATGTAGGCACTGCAGGTGTCGGCTTCCTTGGCTATGTCACAATACTGGCCTGACAAACAGGAAATATTATGCCCAAATTTTGCTATTTACACAATTTGTAACTTGATAAATCTATCTTATAAGAAAACAAAGCAATTATAGAAAGTTTGCATACTAAGGGAGAAGGCATTTCTTTTATTTTGCAAGCACAACTACTGAGTAAAGCTCTCATGATGAAAATGCCATTCATAGAACCTTTGACAGCTCAGTTTTGTAACTGCCCCACAGCTGGCACTGACAAGCACCATTAATGGGCATATATCAAGTTACAGTAGGAAGAGCCTGTTACAGCATTTTCTGTTAACTGGATATCCCTATTTTGGTGGCCTTTTTAAAATAAACCACTAATTTCCTATTTATTTTAACCAATTAAAATAGATTTTTCAAAATATGACAATCATTCTTTTCCATTTTTTAAAATCAAGAGTTCAATTTTAATGTTACATCCAAAATATAAAAAAATTAACAGATTTTACAGGATTTTGTAGGTTTTCAAGTTAAAAAAATTTCTTGAAAAAGAAATTTCTTTAAAAATTTCTTTAAAAATTTGAAAGCGGAGTGACAGAAAGTGCAAGAGATCTTTGGCTGGTTCACTCCCCAGAAGGCCACAACAGCTGAGATTAGGCCAAACTGAAGCCAGGAACTTCATCTGGCCTCCCACGTCAGTAGCAAGGTCTCAAGTTCTTGAGCCATCATCCATTGCTTCCTAGACATATTAGCAGGGAGCTGGATCAGAAATCAGTTAGCCAGACTCCAAGCAGCACTCCGATATGGAATGCAGGCATCCCAAGTGGTAGCTTCACTTGCTGTGCTATATTAACCACTCCTCAAAAGAAAGCTTCTAAAAGATACTATTCTATTTCAAAACAACAGCAAAAAAGCTAAGCCTCAAAGCAAATTTTCACTGGAAGCTGAAAATCTGCTTATCATCTACCTCACACTGAACATGCCCAGGCTCTCCATTTGCTGGGACATCTAGCTTGAACGCATTTACAGAACCATTCCAGGGTTTAGCTTTCATTTCAGCCAGGCAAGAGGAGGAAAACAGAAGTGGGTACAATTAGAAGGATGCAAAAAACAGTGGAACTGCTGCACTTACCTTCCCACAAAACTTAATATTTCTATAGAGATTCGTAGGAAGCCCCTAAAGGCATGATTAGTATATACAAAAGGGGTTAAAAAAGTTTATGGAAAAACAGAGTTCAAAGATAAAGTGAATTTTTCATGAACTGTCTCATAGATACACTAAGAAGTGATTGACTTACATTCAAAATAAAAATAGTACAGACAACCAGGGAAAACTACCCACGAGCAAATACAAATTCCTGAATTTAACTTTTAAAAATAAACCTTCAAATTATAGAATAGCATGATGTTTGATCAACTCAGTGTGATTAATATGATGAAACACGACAGAACACTTCAAACACCCTTAAGCTCAGTTCCAGTCACAGCTGCAAGGAGCATCTCTGCAGACTGCATCCTCGGATCTTGACAAATGAGCGTCTTCCTGTAGAAAGTTAGTCAAGAAAATGAGAGGCCTGAAAATCACAATGTATATCAACCATAACATGTGCTAACCACACCTTGGAAATCTACCCAGGCTATCTGTGGAGGGAAAAAATTGTATGTAAATTTCATAAGAAGGCTAAGAAATGGAATGAAAGAGAACAGAATTAATAAAGTAGGCTGGAGTAAAATCACGATAGACCGGAAGTGAAAGCAGGTAGGCTGGAGTCTACAGGCAGTGCGAATGACACGAAGGAGCACTTCAAAAGGCTTTACCTAACAACAAAGTTTAAGGTGAAATTGGGGACGGAAAAGGAAAACAAATTTTCTAGATGGGGAATGCTATTAAGCAATTCTGGCTAAAACAGAATGAAGATGGTTCTGGGTGAAAACTGCAGGATCCTTCACTACCTTTCCTAAAAACTCAGATAAAAAAGGAGTTTCAAAAAGGTAAAAAATGACGAGATGGCACAACACTATAAAAGATGGAGAGTCTCATACCACAAATTTCAAGATGTATTAGTAAGAAACAAAGAGGATTCAGGCAAGGCTCATGGTGGCATGGATCCTAACCCCAACTCCAAACCTTAGAATGCACTGGGCAAAGAAAATAAACTAAAACAGACCAAGAATTCCTAATAATACCATTCCTCATTCATGGGAGAGGCAGACTGACAGCATAAATAGGAAGCCCAGAGGAAAGCAAAGGAAAAAACTTACTGCAGAAGCCTCTCCCACCTTCACAAGAGTGAGTGAAATCACCAGGTATACCGTTCTCTGTGGAGCCACAGGAGAGGATTAGCCAAAGGTAACCCCATAAAAGCAGCAGCATGGCTGAAGGCCACAGAACTAAAACACGGCACTGCCCATGTGATTCCTCTCCCCTCCCTCCGGGCTTCTGGAAATACACAGAGCACCTCTGCCTTCACAATACAGCCAGTGGGGGGTGCGGTGTGAGGACCACAAACAGCAAAAAATGGCAAAGTGTTGAAGAGCATTCACTTACAATTTTTCAAAGCAACAGTAGAGAAACTCTGCAAACATGCCTAAGGAAAAGACATATCTCAAATGTCACACTATGAGAACTTAACAAAAACACAAACTCAAGAAAACTTGACTACCAGGAATGGTCGATGAAATACAGCGAGACGCAAGCAGAGACAGAAGAAACTGAAGACCAAAACAAAAGTCTAACAGTGTTAATATGTCAGACATAAAAGGAACATTACACAGCTAAAGTGCAAGTGAGAAATTCTATTTAAATGACAAGATAATCTTGATAAATATGTACAGAGGAAACTTTTTTAAAAAAGGATGAATGCCAAAAACCCAAGTTGTGGTCAGCAACTTCTGTGTATTCAGCTTCAACAATATATTGGCCTTCAGTGTCCAACTCCTGTGTTAAACCTCAGAGTCAGAGTAGTCAGAGCTGGTGAAGTCAGAGCCAAGACCAAGGTGAAACAGGTGCTTGCCCAAAAGGTGACGTGCTTCTAAGCAATGTGGTGAATGTCAATGGGCTTTATGTCCCTTTTATGATTTGACTACAAAGGATTACGGCTTATGTTAACAGATACTTCTTGGCTTGCAGGCTTTGATGAAGAAAACTGGCATGTGGCAAAGACTCCAGTGGCAAGAAACTGAAGCTCTCAGCCCAATAACTACTGAGTGTGTTTCGAAGCAGATCCTTCCCCAGTCAAAGCTTCAGATGAGCCTGCAGACCTTGAGTCAACAAGTTAACAGCATCCTTGTAAGAAACTGAAGTAGAGGGCCCCGCTAAGTCAAGCCTAAATTGCTATCCCACAGAAACTGTGAAATTACTAAGTGTGACCTGTGTGAGCCACTAAATTGGGGAGATAACAGTAACACAGAAAATAACAAGTGTTGATTCTTCTTGAAAGCTCCAATGACTAGTTTCTTAGAGGAGAATTCCAAAAAGAATCAAAAACATTTAGAAAACTTTTCTGATGTAAAGAACTGAATGTACAAGTCAAAAGGACACAATCAAGTCACCTATGGTAGTGGGGAATGAAAATCAGGCTGGTTTCAGATTTTCCAGATCAACATTTGACGTCACAAAATAGTTATTATGCATATGTACAAAGTTGTAAGGTACAGAAAACTGAGCAATACTTTTTACAGCCTATATATCACAATGTATAGGGCAACAAGCAGTCATTCCCAAACGTGAAAGATAAAGGATTCTACAGTCCAATGGCCTTTTTTATTTTATATATTTATTTTATTTGAAAGTTCGAGTTACACAGAGAGAAGGAAAGGCTGAGAGAGGTCTTCCATCCGCTGGTTCACTCCCCAATTGGCCTCAATGGCCAGAGCTGCGCCATTCTGAAGCCAGGTATTCTTTCAGGTCTCCCACGCAAGTGCAGGGGTCCAAGGACTTGGGCCATCCCCTACTGCTTTCCCAGACCATAGTGAGAGCTGGATCAGAAGTGGAGCAGCCGGGACTCAAACCAGCGCCCATATAGGATGCCGATACTGCAGGCGGTGGCTTTACCCGCTACGCCACAGCACCTGTCCCAAAGGGCCCTTCTTAAACTACTGATGATAAAATCAAGCAATGGATCAATAAATAAATGAGACAATATGGTAAGTACTGAATTTATGTTTACAGAAAAACTATAATTACTATAAATTCTTACAACCTAGAAAGTCTAGGACAGAGGTTGAAGAATAATTCTACTTTTATAGCAGCGAATCAATACTGTTCAAAATGAGAATATGAACAAAAAAATGACTCAAACATCATTTTTAATACTTTTATAATACTTTTATCCTACAATTATATTTTATATAATACTTTTATAATATTTTTATCCTACAATTAAGGCAATTAACACACCTTTTCACAAGAAAAATTTACATGAACTTCAGCAAATCTTCTGTTTTTCTGTTAAATTTAACTGAAGGGCCAGCACCTTGGCTCAACAGGCTAATCCTCCGCCTGCGGCGCCGGCACGCCGGATTCTAGTCCCGGTCGGGGCACCAGATTCTGTCCTGGTTGCTCCTATTCCAGTCCAGCTCTCTGCTGTGGCCCGGGAAGGCAGTGGAGGATGGCCCAAGTGCTTGGGTCCTGCACTCGCACGGGAGACCAGGGGGAGGCACCTGGCTTTTGGCTTAGGATCGGCGCAGTGCGCTGCCGGCCCTAGTGGCCACTTGGGTGAACCCACGGAAAAAAGAAGACCTTTCTCTCTCTCTCTCTCTCTCTCACTGTCTAACTCCACCTGTCAAAAAAGAAATGAAAAAAAAAATTTTAACTGAAAAACAAAACATACTTTTATAACTTCTGATGTTTACAGAGAATTTTCTATTTATGAATGATGGACTTTCAGGTAATATTTTGGAGGGAATTTCATGTTTTCCATGCCACATTATATAAACTCAATACCATTTACATGGAAAAAACTTGCTATTTTTCAGGGAAAAAAAAAAAAAAAAACCTGACAATACAAGAAGTCACTAGTGAAAGACTGAATTGGGAAAGGGAACTGAAAGTCTCACAATATTGGCAAAAGATTCCTGTACTGGGGCAACTCAACCTTAGAGGTTCCATCTAAAGTTTCCAAGACCTCAGACTTCCCTCTAACAAAAATCTTTACTACAGTGAAGGGCCAGCATTGTTGCCTAGCAGGTAGAGTCACTGTAAAGTCACGGCGGCACAGCAGGAAAAGCCTCGACTCTGCATCCACATGGGCACCAGTCTGTGCCTTCGCTTTCCACTTCTGACCCAGCTTCCTGCTAATGCCTTTGGGAAGGCTGCCGAGGACGGCCACGTGTTTGGGCCTCTGTATCCACGTGGAAGACCCAGATGAAGCTTGTGGCTTCGGGCCCTTGCAGATATCAGAGGAGTGAATCAGCAGGTGGAAGATCTCTCTCTCTTTCCAAACACTAGCTCTGAATCTTTAAAATAAATAAATCCTCAATCTTTACAACTGAAAACAGTTTTCTATTAGACGGTCTCCAATTTAGAATAATTCATCTTATGATTTTTCACAAGCTATGTGAAGTGATACACATTCACTACAAACTGTATTCTGAATTTTGATCTTTTTCCAGGAGAGCAATACATGGTAGGATCCTCTCTCAGGATGCTGCAGAGGCTGTAGCTCTCAGTCAGCCCCACAATCTCCAGTGAATCAACCAGCCCTGTACAGCGCTGCTAAGGTGTGATGTGGTAGGTTTGGTGCACTGAATACACTTTAACGTATTTTCCCCTTATACTTTGTACTATATTTAAATTATATGTTTTAATGTTTAGAAATTTCCTAAAAATTTTAGGTGCCACCATTTCATAGCTTATTCCTTCAATAATTATTAAGATAAATTTTGGGGCCAGCGCTGTTGCATAGGTTAAGCCTCTACCTGCAGCCCCAGCATCCCATGTGGGTGCCAGTGTTTCCAGTACCAGCTGCTGCTCAACTTCCAATCCAGTTCCCAGCTAACGGCCAGGGAAAGCAAAACATGGTCCAAGTGCTTCAGCCCCTGCCACCCGCATGGGAGACTTGGAAGAAGCTCCTGCCTCCTGGCTTCAGCTCAGCTCAGCTCTGGCCATTGCAGCCATTTGGGGAGTGAACCAGCAGATGGAGAACCTCTTTCTCTGTCTCTCCCTCTGTCTGTAACTCTGCCTCTCAAATAATAAATCTTTAAAAAAAAAATTTTTTAAGCTTTAACTATATCTAACCTAGCTAAAGTTTATTTGCTACATAAAATTCTTCCTAATTCTTAAATTAAAATATTATTTCAGAATTCTGAGAGTACTGACTTTTCTAGATAAAAACTTTAATGCTACTTTGTAGATTGCATCAGTCTAAAATCAATGAAATTTGAAAATTTTAAAAATATTTGATTGAAAAGAAATCTTCAAAATTAAAAGTGATACAAATTGATTTGAAATACGTTCTGACACTTTTAATATGGTCATCCCAACCAAATATTTCATATTACATGTTTTAAGATAAATAGTACTAGGCAATTGTATAGAATGTTACAATTTACATTCTAAGTGTTCTAATATTAATTTTGTTATTTCCAAAATAATCTTACAATCACAATTTTCCATTAAAGGACTGTGATTTCATTTAAAAACTAGAAATTGTAGAAATAAACATTATTTCAAAATCTATTTTAGTCAATACAAAATAGATTATCAAACATTAAAGATTTATCACATAAGCATATTCATCATAATCCTCTTTAATAACACAAAGCTACATTTTCAAGTAAACAACTAAATCTTTTCCATTTTTTCCCTCTCAACCATGAATAAAATGCTTTAGTATTCCAACACACATTCAGAATGTGGCAGTCAGAGTTCTGGATTCCTCTTTGATAGTAACTATAAAACCTCAAAGTCTTTTTAATTGGCTCCTTGAATAAGACCCAAAACTTTCTACATAAACACTTAATGCTATATTTACAGTAATGGGAAACAGCAGAGGTTAAGGCAATCTAAAGATAAACAAGCTGTAATTATATTAAGAGAAACATTTCCATAGATTTTGACCACAAGATGGAGATAAAGTAAATGTATTTTCATATTTCAATAGTGTATAATTTTCTTTAAACTATTTGAAATAACTTGGCTCACAATGAGAAATATATGCTGATCTTCAAGATGAACAAAATCGAAATCACTTCATGTGTGATCAATTTTAGTTGTCCCCAAAATATTCTTTTGATAAAAGATAATAGAGATGGGTACAATGTTGTTGTATTTCTAGCCATCTTACACAGGGAACTACTAACACTGAGATGGTTTTAGAAACAGCAAAGATGCTGCTGCATTTTTCTACACTGAAGCCATGCAAGAGAATTTTCTACAGTTTACAGAAATGACTGATGTCTGCAGTGCCAAATGTGGTGGCCATGTGCAGCTACTGACCATTCAAAATGTGGCTAATACTACTAAGAGAATGATTTTTAAATTTTATTTATCACAGCCAACTTAATATTTAATATGTATCAAAATTCAATGATTTTCAGATAGTAATTGATAAATCCTGAATTTGTAAACTAAATTATAAAATAAATAAGGATTCTAATCATTAACTATGGAGATTTTTCCATAATCATGAGAAAAGATAAAAAAGCTCAATATAACTATACAGAGGAAAAAAATACTGTACATTAAAAGAAATTAAGACATAGCATCCTTCAGGGGCTAAAAGAGCATGTATTATTACAATATGCAAATCTTTTTAAAGTGTATCAATACCTTGTGAATTCTCATATTTGATATATAAATGTACTTGAGGGGCTGGGACTGTGGCTTAATGAGTAAAGCCACAGCTTGCAGTGCCAGCATCCCATATGGGCACCAGTTAGAGTCCTGGCTATTCTACTTCCAATCCAGCTCCCTGCTAATGCACCTGGGAAAGCAGAGGAAGATAGCCTAAGACCTTGGGTCCCTGTACCCACAAAAGAGACCCAGAAGGAGCTCCTGGCTCCTGGTCGACCCAGCTCCAGCCATTGCTGCAATCTGGATAGTGAACCAGTAGATGGGAGCTTTCTTTTTCTAACTCTTTCAAATAAACAAATAAATCTTCAAAAAAAAAAAGAGACAAAAAATGTACTTGAGTACTCAAAATTATTTGAAATATCTGCATATAAACTAAACTCCATATTTATCAATTTTGCAAGTCAAAGTCTAAATAATATTTTCAACAATGGAAAAAATTAGCTTCCTCCTAATGCATTCTGGGAGGCAGCAGACAATGGTCCAAGTATGTGAGACCCTAACACCCATGTGGGATACCCCAATAGTTTGGGGTTCCACCACTTCAGCTTGGCCCAGCCCTGGCTGCTGCAGACATTAGGAGAGTAGATCAGTGGATAGTAGATCTCTCTCTTCTTTTTCAAGTAGATGAAAATAAACAAACATTTAATAAAAACAAAAAGAACCTGAGAGTCGTCACCAAATAACTCTTGAAACTGTCCCGATGGTTGGATTGTTCTGACACAGGTACCCTGACTTTAAAAACAGATAAACAAAAGGATATTTAACTTTCTGTAGTTTTAGAAGTAGGATATGCTGATTTTCAATAAATAATAAAAATCAGCTTTTGTTAATCAGTCACACTCTACCAGAAAATTTAAAAAACAGAGCTTCTCTTTCAGCAGATCTACCCCAGCCCCAAAAGAGCTCAATTAATTCTCCATGTGTTGTGTTAAAACTGGACCCCTAGAGGGCAACTGAGCTTCAATTTTAACTTCACAGCATACTTCATTTCCTTACCAATCTATAGATGCCATGACCTGTTTCCTTATACCTTGGAACTTTTTAAAATGGAAGCAGAAAGAAGAAAGCTGATAGATTTCATCCACTAATGAAAAATAGCAATCTGGAGTACATTCTTTAACAATTACTCAAAGATTAAGACTATGATACAAACATATTCCTGAACAACAAACCTTAAAGGAATATCTGAATGCTAACACTGTAAGGATCAGTTAACATACAGGAAACACATATTTAACAAGACTGCTAATATAAATACTCTGCATAACTTTACATTCATTAAGAGACATGTCCAAATTGTAAGAGAAAACAAAGAATCCAATTTCAATAACAATTAACCCTACATAAACTATCTAGTATAACTCACTCACTACATGAAAACAAAAGTTCCTTTAGTGTCAAAAATATCAAGAGGTTTCCCCACTGTCCTAAGCAACTTCCTATTTCCTGAGATAAGCTTGTTTTTTTTCCCCTGAAGAAAGCTTTTATTTAAGAAATACAAACTTCATGCATTTAGTAAGTACAAGTTTAGGAATATAGTGATTCTTGCCACCATACCAGCCTTCCCACCCACATTCCCACTCCTCTTCTCTCTCCCCCATTCCCAGTCCCATTCTCCACTAAGATCGATTTTTTATTAACTTTATAGACAGAAAACCAACTCTACACTAAGTAAAGAGTTTAACAATTTGCATGAAGAAAAAAAAACTGCTCAACAGTTGAGACAAGGGTCGTTCAAAGTCATTGCATCTTGAAGTTAATTTCACTTTTTTTTAAAAAACTTAATTTTTAAAGAAGCACCCAAAAATGAAAGATTTTACGAGCATTTAGACATAATTAAATTAAAACTCTGAGGACAGAGGTCCTGCATGGGAAGTTAGTGCACAGTGACTCCTGTTGTTAATTTAACAATTAACACTCTTATGTATGACATAAGTGATCACCCGAGGCTCTTGACATGAGTTGCCAAGGCTATGGAAGCCTTTTGGATCCACTAACTTGACAAGACCATAAGCAAAGTAGAAGTTCTCTCCTCCCTTTAGAGGAAAGCACCTCCTCCTTTAATGACCGCTTCTTTCTACTGGGGCCTCATCCATGGAGGTCCTTCATGTAGGACAATTTTTGCCACAGTGTCTTGGCTTTCCATATCTTAAATGCTCTCGTGGGCTGTTCAGCCAGACCAGAATGCCTTATAGGGCTAATTCTGAGGTCTGCGTGCAACTTAAAGTGACTGTCATTCTATGAGTCTGCTGTGTGGACCGCGTCCCATGTTGGAGCATTCACTCCTTTTTAATTCTATTATTATTACAGACACTTATTCCTATCCATATGATCCCTTTAACACTTCAGATGGTATTTTTACTACCCAGCTTAAAGGGATTTGGGGTCCCATGGCAAGTTTTTAAATTGTACAATTAGAAGTAAGTCCATAGGAATGCATGCAGAACTATACAGCTTTACAGTAACAAACTTCATACAACTCATAATTACAACTTTAGGAACATGGTGATTCTTCCTGCTGTGCACACCCTCCCACCCAAACTCCCCCCCCCCTTTCTCCTTCCTCTCTTATTCCAACTCTTATTTTTTACTGAGATCTATTTTCAATTTACTTTAGAGGTGTAAGTTTTGATATTCAAACAGACCCACACAAAATACTGACATAGCAAAATGGTGTTTGTGTTTCAATAGGAAAAAATTATCTAGCAAAGCTGCCAATAAACAACAATGGTATTTTAGTTTCTCCCCTTTTAAAAAATAAATCTCAAAAGCTGAGAAAACAAGTCTAAAGTGTATATATTAGCAGGTAGCCTAACAAACAGCTGGGAATCTCCCTGGGTGATATAGGATTATAATAATAATTTGATGATTTTTAAAGTCATGTTTTTGAAAACCCCAATTCTATAAAAACTCCCATTTGAGTGCCTAAGTGCCTCTATTTATTTTAAAATATGTACTCAATCTCAAACAAAGGTGAAACTGTTGATAAATAGCTGTTGAATGAAATGTGTACATACATGTACACAGGTGTACATAGGTACAACCACACAAGCCTTTCCTTCCTTATCCACTGTGCTGACAGAAACATCATTTTGGTGAGGACAGAGAACACATGAACATGCAGGTTAAGACTCCCCCACCGCAGTAATTTTCTTCACTAAATTTATAAACTAATTATTCACCTTATATTCAGGAATCTCAAGTGATCACAAATCAATCTCTGCTCATTTGGATTAACATCTATGAAATTTCAGAAATCATAGAAGGCACTGGTGGAATATAGTGGAGAAAGGACAAGGTGTCAAGGTGGGTGAAGTTGGTTGGCTATAAGGTCACAAATGAGAGTAGCTGTAGAGTTTACAGAATAAAAAAGAGGTCAAGGCTTAAGGAAGCAAGAGCACATGTGGGTTCATCATTTCCTCAGGAGAGCTAAGAATCCTTGGCTCACTTGAAAAGAACTTGAAGGCCAGTATAGATAATTTGGAGTTCAATCTACAAGAAGGAAGATAAAGGTGAAAAAATAAATAGCACACAAAAACCAAAAGCAACAAATAACACAACCGAAAAATTAAGACTTTCTATATAAAAGCATGTTCTAGGTAATTAATTATATGAAGTTACAAAAAGTTAGTTAAATCCATAAATTCTGCTGCTCTGTGCAGATTTAAGTAGAAATTATATTCCTTAGGCTAATCATTCTTTTTAGGATTTATTTACTTGGAAGACAGAGTTACAAAGAGAGGTAGAGACAGAGAGAGATCTTCCATCTGCTGGTTCACTCCCCAAATGGCCACAATGGCTGGAGTTAAGCCGATCTGAAGCAAGAAACCAGGAGCTTCTTCCGGTCTCCCACATGGGTGCAGGGGCCCAAGCATGTGGGCCATTCTCCACTCCTTTCCCAGTAGGGAGCTGGATCAGTAGTGGAGCACACGGGACTTGAACTGGCGCTCATGTGGGATGCCAGTGCTGTAGGTCTGGGCTTTAACCCACTACACCACAGGGCTGGCCCCCTCATTATTTCTTAAACATTTAATTCACCTTGGGAGCTTTGAAAAATATATACTGTTCCCTCTCCTTGTAGAGAGAAGCTTATGCTTTTTATAATAAATTTAATATATAAATATATAACATATGAAATACAAATATATAATATAAAATATATAAATATAATAAATCTCTTGTTATAATAAATTTTTTTTTAAGATTTTATTTGAGAGGTAGAGTTACAGACAGTGAGAGGGAGAGACGTAAAGGTCTTCCTTCCGTTGGTTCATTACCCAATTAGCTGCAACGGCTGGAGCTGCACCAATCCAAAGCCAGGAGCTTCCTCCTGGCCTCTCATGTGGGTGTAAGGGCCCAAGGACTTGGACCATCCTCCACTGCCTGCCTGGGCCACAGCAGAGAGTTGGATTTGAAGAGAAGCAACCAGGACTGGAAATGGTGCCCATATGGGATGCCGGCGCCGCATGCAGAGGATTAATCTGCTGCGCCATGGCACTGGCCCCTGTTATAACAAATTTATAATAAATTCAGATAATTCACAGATGTGTAGTGCAGGTTGAAGGCTATCAATCTAGTCTGAGGGATGAAAATCAAATGTACTTCAATCAAGAGAGCAAAGTAATGGTTCTTCCAACTGTAAGACTCTGAAAACCTTTATCTCATCATCTAAATATATCTGACCACGGAGGTTTGGGAAAAAGATAACACAGAAGAAACTGCCTGACATGTTAATCACTGACACATGAGTAAACAGATTAAATTTCATTACTAACCCATGGTGCTCAGTTAAAGAGCTCCTTAATACATGCAACCATATGTAAGTTGACTTTATCAACATAGCTTTCTGAGGGCAAAATCAAAGTAACTGGATAGATTTTTCACACTGGTATACCAAAAAGTATGGCTAGTCAACCCTTTAATAAGATCAGAAATCATAATTTTCTTAAGAGTATTTATTGCTGATTTATTCGACAGCAGAGTGACAGAGGAAGAGGAAAAAACAGAGATCTTCTATCCACTGGTTCACCCTACAAATGCCTGCAACTGGGTCAGGGCAAAGCCAGGAGCCAGGGACTTAATCCAGGTCTCCTACATGGTTGCAGGAACCCAAGCATTTGGGCCATTTGCTGTTCCAAAGCACATTAGCAAGAAGCTGCATCAGAAATGGAAGTGGGACTCAATCCAGGCAGTGGTATGTGATATGAGGGTGCTAAGCAGCAGTCTAAGCTTCCGTGACAGAACATCCATCCCAGAAACTGTCATTTTCAAAAGTTTGAATTTTATGAGCTAGGCATAAAATGGAGATATGACAGGCAAAACACAGGACATAACAATCTTTAATTTTATAATAAATCCTGACACAATCTAGAGTTCAGTTAATGTCTAGCTTCTTTTACAGGTTTCGAATTTCCAAATAAAGCCTTGCTTTGTCCAGGCTGGTCTAGTTCAGTCTGCAGCAGAGTGATGAGAAGACCAAGCAAGGGCTATAACTGTAACTGTATCGATAAGTACTGAGTTGGAGTAGAACTGTTCCTCCTCCTTGAATAAAGATGAGACCAGGTAAAAGGCTGCTGTTACCTAGAAACTCAGAATGGAAATAAAATCTCTATAAAAAAACTCACGGATCAGGACAGGTAGTATGGTGCAGGAGGGTAAGCTACTGCTTGTGATGCTGGCACCCCCCTCACTGGAGTGACAGTTCACATCCCAGTCACTCTACTTACAATCCAGCTTCCTGCTAATGCGCTTGAGAAGGCAGTGTTAGATGGTATAAATGCTTGTCTCTGACACCTAAATGGGAGACTCAGGTAGAACTCCTGGCTTCAGCCTGGCCCACTTCTGGCTGTTGAGGCCACTTAGGGAGTGAACCAATGGATAGATCGTTCCTTTCAAATAAGTAAATAAATCATTAAAAAAAATACAAAGATCCAGACTAAAATAGTGAGACAATATGTTACTTCAGAGCACTGGGTTCTAATCATGTTCTCATCATATACTTGATGTTAACCTGACCTAAGGCTAATCAATTGCATAGTATTTTACATATATCACATTGGAAGAGATGCCAGTTAAGAAGTGTGCCCATCCCTTTAAATGTATGCAACACTTGCTTCTCTGCCAATGCCACTGACTAGGGAAGTGTAAATGTGGGGCTGAACTACAGAAATACTTTCTAAAAAATAGACATTCAGAAAGTCAAGAGTAAGCTGAACTTGTGTATGATGCCCTGGTGATCTTGTAGAAAGATATGTCCCAATAAGTCTACTTTAGTCTTCTCAAATCAGACTTTTCTTAAGCTTTGATGGTAAAGATACCTGAAATAAGAAAAGACATGTAATAATACAGATTCAAAGTTAGAACTGTTCTATGTTTTTGAGTTTGGCTGTCGTTAGCACCGAAGTTATAAGGTTGTGGTAAAGAAGCAATAGGATGAAAAAGTTCAACATCATAAGTTACTTATGCATTTTAAAGGTAAAGACAAGTTATTACAATACAGTGTAGAATTTTAGCCAGAGCCATTATGCAAGAAAAAGAAATTAAAGGGATACAAATTGGGAAGGAAGAACTCAAGGTATCCCTGTGTGCAGATGATATGATTCTTTATTTAGGGGATCCAAAAAACTCTAAGAGACTATTGGAACTCACAGAAGAGTTTGGCCAAAGTAGCAGGATATAAAATCAATGCACAAAAATCAACAGCCTTTGTATACACAGACAATGCCACAGCTGAGAAAGAATCGCTAAGATCAATCCCATTAACAATAGCTACAAAAACAATCAAAACCTTGGAATAAACTTAGCCAAGGACATTAAAGATCTCTACGATGAAAATTACAAAATCTAAAAGAAAGAAATAGAAGAGGATACCAAAAAATGGAAAAATCTTCCATACTCATGGATTGGAAGAATCAATATCATCAAAATGTCTATTCAATGACACATTCAATGTGATACCAATCAAAATACCAAAGACACTCTTCTCAGATCTGGAAAAAAATGATGCTGAAATGCATATGGAGGCACAGGAGATCTCGAAGAGCTAAAGCAATCTTGTACAACAAAAACAAAGTCAGAGGCATCACAATACCAGATTTCAGGACATACTATAGGGCAGTTGTTATCAAAACAGCATGGTACTGGTACAGAAACAGATGGATAGACCAATGGAACAGAATAGAAACACCAGAAATCAATCCAAACATCTACAGCCAACTTATATTTGATCAAGGATCTAAAACCAATTCCTGGAGTAAGGACAGTCTATTCAATAAATGGTGCTATGAAAACTGGATTTCCACGTGCAGAAGCATGAAGCAAGACCCCTACCATACACCTCACACAAAAATCTACTCAACATGGATAAAAGATCTCACATGCTCACTCGAACTTACTTCCAATGGTGGAACTAGAAATGTGCCAGGGGATTTCAAATCAATCTTACCAAAGAGGCAGGTACCAATACCAGCGCACTTGGTAAAGTGATAAGTATAAATACACAAATGATCAAAAAGACAGGGTATGTGTCGAAGAGATTTCACAAATAAGACCAGTGTAAGCAAATAATGAAGGATAGAATTAAAAGGGAGAGAATGAACCTGCGGGGGAAGCAGGACACACAGTAGACTCATAGAATGGCAAATGCCCAAAATAGCACTCCTGCCTCAGAATCAACCCTTGGGACATTCGGATCTGGCTAAAAGGTCCATGAGAGTCTCACATGGAAAGCCATGACACAGTGGCAAAAAACAATCTAAATGAAAGACCCTGGTGAACAAGACCCCAGCAGAAGGAACAGGCCATCAAGGAGAGAGGCGCCTTTCTCTGAAGGGAGGAAGGAACCTCCACTGTGACACGGCCTTGACTAAACAAGTTCAGAGTAGGTGAACTCAAGGGACTTCCATAGTCTAGACAGCTCATAGCAAGAGTCTCGGGTGATTGCTGACGTCATAAATAAGAGTGCCAATTGTTAAATCAACAATGGGAGTCACTGGGTACATGCTCCCCACGTAGGATCTCTGTCCTTAATGCGTTTTACTATGAAACTTAAAAACACTACTAGTCGAACAATACCCTATACCTTGTGCGGTTGTGTGAATGCAGCCTGCTGAAATCCTTGCTTAGTATATACTAAGTTGATCTTCAGTATATGAAGGTAATTGAAAATGAAACTCGATGAAGGGTGGGATGGGAGAAGGAGAGGGGAGGGCCACGGGGGGGGGGGGGGGAGGAAGCCATAACAATACAAAATTTGCACTTTGTAAATTCACATTTATGAAATAAAAAATAAAAAATAAATTAAAAAAAAGATCTAAATCTACGACCCAACACCATCAAATTAGAGAACATTGGAGAAACCCTGCAAGATATAGGCATCAGCAAAGACTTCTTGGAAAAGACCCTGGAAGCACAGGCAGGCAAAGCCAAAATTAACTATTGGGATTGCTTCAAATTGAGAAGTTTCTGTACTGCAAAAGAAACAGTCAGGAAAGTGAGAGGCAACCAACAGAATGGGGGAAATTATTTGCAAACTACGCAACAGATAAAGGATTAATAACCAGAATCTAAATGAGATCAAGAAACTCCACAACAAAACAAACAACCCACTTAAGAGATGGGCCAAGAACCTCAATAGACATTTTTCGAAAGAGGAAATCCAAATGGCCAACAGACACATGAGAAAATGTTCAAGATCACTAGCAATCAGGGAAATGCAAATCAAAACCACAATGAGGTTTCACCTCACCCCGGTTAGAATGGCTCACATACAGAAATCTACCAACAACAGATGCCGGCGAGGATGTGGGGAAAAAGGGACACTAACCCACTGTTGGTGGGAATGCAAACTGGTAAAGCCACTATGGAAGTCAGTCTGGAGATTCCTCAGAAACCTGAATATAACCCTACCATACAACCCAGCCATCCCACTCCTTGGAATGTACCCAAAGGAAATTCAATTGGCAAATAAAAAAGCTGTCTGCACCTTAATGTTTATTGCAGCTCAATTCACAAGAGCTAAGACCTGGAACCAACCCAAATGCCCATCAACAGTAGACTGTATAAAGAAATTATAGGACACATACTCTATAGAATACTATACAGCAATAAAAAACAATGAAATCTGGTCATTTGCAACAAAATGGAGGAATCTGGAAAACATCATGCTGAGTGAAATAAGCCAGTCCCAGAGGGACAAATATAATACGTTCTCCCTGATCGGTGACAAACTGAGCACCAAAAAGGAAACCTGTTGAACTGAATTGGACACTATGAGAAATAGTGACTTGATCAGCCCTTGTCCTGACTGTTCATGAACAACTTAATATTTTATCCCTTTTAATATTTTTTGTTCTATGTAATACTATTGGTTGAACTCTGTAATTAACACACAATTATTCTTAGGTGTTTAAATTTAACTGAAAAGTGATCCCTGTGAAATACAAGAGTGGGAATCAGAGAGGGAGGAGATGTACAATTTGGGACATGCTCAATCGGACTTGCCCCAAATGGTGGAGTTAGAAATGTGCCAGGGGATTCCAATACAATCCCATCAAGGTGGCATGTACCAATGCCATCTCACTAGTCCAAGTGATCAATTTCAGTTCACAATTGATGACTCTGATAGGTCTAAGAGTCAAAGGGATCACACAAACAAGACTTGTGTCTGCTAATACTAACTGATAGAATAAAAAAGGGAGAGAACAATGCAACATGGGAAACGGGATACACAGCAGACTCATAGAATGGCAGATGTCCTAACCTGCACTCTGGCCTCAGAATCAGCCCTTAAGGCATTTGGATCTGGCTGAAGAGCCCATGAGAGTATTTCAGGCATGGAAAGCCGAGACACTCTGGAAAAATAAATAAATAAATAAAACCCTATATTAAAGATCTCTGCAAGTGATATCCCAGTGGAAAGAACAGGCCATCAAAGAAGGAGGTAACCTTTCTCTGAAGGGAGGAGAGAACTTCCACTTTGACTATGGCCTTGTCTAAATAAGATCGGAGTTGGCAAACTCAAAAGGCTTCCATAGCCTTGGAACCCATGACAAGAGCTTAGGGTGATTACTGACGCTATAAACAAGAGTGTCAATTGTTAAGTCAACAACAGGAGTCACTGTGCACTTACTCCCCATGTAGGATCTCTGTCCTTAGTGTGTTATCCAATGTGAATTAATGCTATCACTAGTACTCAAACAGTATTTTACACTTTATGTTCTGTGTGTGGGTGCAAATTGTTGAAATCTTTACTTAATATAAACTAAATTGATCTTATGTATTTAAAGAAAATTGAAAATGAATCTTGATGTGAATGGAAGGGGAGAGGGGAGCGTTGCATGTGGGAGGAAAGTTATGGGGGGAAAAAGCAGCTGTAATTCATAAGCTGTACTTTGGAAATTTATATTAAATAAAAGTTAAAAATATATATATGTACTAACCTAAAAAATATACAATAGAGTAAAACTAATGGGGTTGATTAGTGGGGAAAAAAGAGCAGCCTGACAACATGAACTCTGAGGTTGTATAAGCAGAAGTCAATCACCATTAAATTAAGAGAATTTATCTGTAAGTTGCTGTTCAGCTGCTTAGCCATTCTTACACCAAAGGCGGCTTTTCCTAAGCTTTAGGGACTTAAAAATGTTTAATTTAAAAACCTGAGAAACATGAAGAATCAATTTCTCTAGAGAATATAAGGAATAATATATACTTCTGTTAGCTGTAAAAACAGGAACAAAGACTTTTTCACAATGAACTCTGAAGAAACACTACACTGCAGTTAATGTGCATCTTCCCACAGCAGCCTGACACTTTAATAAATGTCAGGAGTTATGCGACAGCAGTCTGAGATGGAGTGTCCTTTTAGCTCTGACAAACACTGCTGTAGGCCACTGTCAATGAACCACAGCTTCTAAGTTCTTAATTAAAAGCATAAAGAAATCCAAAATTTACAAAGTAATCTGCCAACTTATCTTGTATTATTTTGCAAATTCTATTTGTATAAACTTTTTCTGGGAAGGGAGAAAGAAAGGAGGGGGAAAATGAAGGAAGGGAAATATAAAGGACACATTTCAGATGCTGATTCCTTACTAGAAATCGAAACTAGTGTTTAAGAGGTCACTTTCCCCCTACATTTATTTAAGAGGCAGACACCCCCCCACACACACACACACACAGTTGAGTGAAAGACAGAGAGACCCATCTACTGGTTCACTCCCCCAAATGCCCCCTATCGATGGCTAAGGACAGAAGCTAAAACACAATCTGGATCTCTCCTCTATATGTGGCGGGAACCTAATTACTTGAGTCATTCCTGTTAGAAGCCAGCTGGGAACTGAACCCAGCTACTGCAATATGGGATGCAGACATCTTAACACTCTCCCTCTCTCAGGTTTTTAAGGGACTCCAAAATCAGCCTTATTCCCAGTCTTTATTTGCCATTATCCCCTCACTACACCACTGGTTTCCTAAAGCCAATTTCCTTTCTACTATATAAGCAAACTATGTCCATTCTCACTCGCCTCTGAGCCTTCAATCCTGAGCCTAGGGTCTGACATTGTTAAATTTTTTTTTTAATTTTAGTTTTTAACAGCTTCAATATGATTGGCAGATACAATTCTAAGAACATAATATTCCCTTCCTCCCTCCCCACCTTTAGTTTTTGAGATAATGCTTTAAATTTACATTATAGCAAAAAGGCTCAATACTTCACTAAAAAGTTTAATAAGTAAAAAGCAAAAAGGTCCTAGTTTAGTGGAAATGAAATGTTTTTCTAGCTTCCCTACAGGTACCCAAATCATTAGCCATATCTTGAGATCCATCTGATACCCATACATTTCATTAAGCCTCATCTTCCTGAATTAGCATTCACTGAATTTTATTTTCTCTAAATGAATATACAGGTATTTAATTATAAACTGTTCAATGTTATAACTATTTTATATGCCTGGTTTGTCTCTCATCACCCACACAATGTTGTATTTAACAGCAAGTTTTGAGATTCTACTCTGCCTCTACAGCATTTCTCACGATGTTAAAAATGTAATAGGCATTCAATAAACATTTAAAAGAAACACTAGCAAACTTAAAAGGCAGTACTATTTAAAAAACTGAAAACTTTTTTTTTTAATTTACTTTTTTATTTTTTTTAAAAATTTTATTTATTTATTTATTTATTGACAGGCAGAGTGGATAGTGAGAGAGAGAGACAGAGAGAAAGGTCTTCCTTTTTGCCATTGGTTCACCTTCCAATGGCCACTGCAGCCAGCGCATCATGCTGATCTGAAGCCAAGAGCCAGGTGCTTCTCCTGGTCTCCCACACAGGTACAGGGCCCAAGCACTTGGGCCATCCTCCACTGCCTTCCCGGGCCACAGCAGAGAGCTGGCCTGGAAGAGGGGCAACCGGGACAGGATCGGTGCCCTGACCGGGACTAGAACCCGGTGTGCCGGCGCCGCAAGGCGGAGGATTAGCCTGTTAAGCCACGGCGCCGGCACAAAAAACTGAAAACTTTAAGAAGCACCTAAGTTATCATCAGATAAATGAATAAATTGTGTTATTTTCATAGCGGAATATTAATCAGCCATAAAAAAGAATGAAATCCTGTTGATGTGGAATAAGTAGGAAGCTAGCTAGGTATGATGAGCTGGAACTCTTGATCCCTGCACAGTGACATTTAACTGTCAATTTGATATGCCCACCTTCCCAGGATTCACTTGTCGCACCTGCCAAGGCACATGCTCACACCCTACCTGATTGCACAGGGATGACACTGTGGCACAGTGTGTCAAAGCCCCAGGCTACAGCCAGCATCCCATATGGGCACCGGTTCGAGCCCCAGCTGCTCCACTTCTGATCCAGCTCCTGCTAATGTGCCTGGGAAAGCAGGGGAGGATGGCCCAGTGCTTGGGCCCCCCTGCACCTGCGTGAGAGACCCAGAAGATGCTCCTGGCTTCAGATTGGCTCAGCTCTGACTGTTGCAGCCATTTAGGGAGTGAACCAGTGAAAGGAAGATTCAGTCTCTGCCTCTCTCTTTCAAATAAATATGTTTAAAAAAAGTATGCACTTATTTTATATTTCACCTAGGACAATTGTTTTGAAATTCCTCTCAGCTGTTATATAGCAAAATAGTTTGTTCCATTTTACTGAAAAGTAATCCATTGTATGAAAATATCCTGTATGATAATTTACAGCTTCTCCTTTTAACCGTAATCTGGCCTTTTGTCGATTTTTGGCTATTATGAATAAAGTGTTATTGTACAGACCTTCTTTGAGTATGTACATTTCATTTCTCCTAGATTAAGCTACTAATTCATGGGCATTTACATGTTCAATGATGTCAGTGTTCTTAACTGTAGCCATTCTGGTAGGTTTGCCATTCCAATTACTAGAAGTTTGTCCTTATGTTATCAAGTTCCTGACGTTCTGTTCAAGTTATTATTTTTTTTTTTCTAACTGTTCTTTAGATTGGCCATATCTGTGTGTTCTATCTTTAGGTCATATCTGTGTGTTCTATCTTTAGGTTTAAGACTCCTGGAATTTCCTTTCTTTATACATGATATTGTATTTTCTAGTTCCAGAATTTCCATTTGGGTCAAATTCTGTTAAGAATCTTGTGTTCTGATTCATTTCTATCATTTTTCTTTTACATTCTTTAGCAATTACAACAGCTGCTTTAAAATCTTTCTCTGCTAAAACCAACATTCAAGTTATCTTGAAGTTAGCCCTCTGTTGGTTTGAGAATTTATCGTTTGCCTATTTCTCTGTACACTGAATGATCCTGCATTGTATTGTGAATATGACATAAAAAGTTTGGGTTCTGTTTTCTCTACTCTATTTAAGCAGCAACTTAATTTACTTTGCACCTATGTACACAGTTTCCAGAGCCAGCCTTACACCAAATCCTGTCCTGGATTCTTCAAGAAAGAGTGAATGGTTTTGTTTTGTTTATCAGAGTACCTGTCACCCTACAGGGCAAAGACATGCGGTTCTTTTCAGTGTTTGATGGACTCCCTATAACATCTGTCTGCTCTTTATCGTCCAATGAATGCCTTTAGATTGCTTTTCTTCATCTACTCATATGTTATCATTGTTTTCTGCAGAAGGCCTTGTATGATAGAGGTAACATGCATGATAGAAGCAGAACTTCTTATAAATTTTTAAATCATAGCAAGGTTATAGATTATATAGGGTGTCATTCGCAATTTGTGTTTAATACATAGTTTGCCAGCAACTCAGTTCATTTTTCATAGTGGCTATTCATCACTTCCTTACCAGTAAAAGTCTTTATACACTTAGGATTTCAAATCTTTGGCATATATATTATAAATATATCCTCCTAGTTTGTGATCTTTCTTCCTATTATGTTTATGGAAGATATACCAAAACTTTATTTTTATATTTTAAAATACTGTAATTTTTTATAGAACACATGTTCATTATGGAAGACTTTTTAAACACTATGAAAATTAAAATCATTCATAATCCATCTTCTCACATTCCCTTTAGTTACTTTAAAAAATTTTGAAAACTATTTAATACTATCTACTGAAACTGAAATTACATACATCCTATGACCCAACAACCTCATTCTTGGTGGGATTTTAACTGAAATACATACAAGTGGATACCAAAAGACATGAACACGAATGTTTACAGAGGCATCATTTGTACAAAAACTGGAAATAATCTAATGTCCATCCCAGTATACTGGATGAATAAATTCTAGGATATTCACATGACAATATAAATGAAGTTAGCTACTGTAACATGCAAACACATGAATGCATCCAACAACATTATGCTGAGTACATAAGTCAGACAGAAAAGCACACACTATAGGGGTCCACATAAGTTACAAAACTCAGAACTTATCTATGAAGTTTGCAGTCAAAATGGTATTGACTTTTGGATACAGAAAGGGTAGTGACTGGGAGGGAACACAAAGAAGACTGATTTACAATAATTTCTATTTCTTGACTTCAATGATGGTTACAAAGGTTTAATTGCTCTATCGAAGTTCAAAGTACATACTTATGATCTGTACATGTAGGATATGAAGTTTTAAAGAAGGTAAAATGTTTTCATTTTGGAGACTATGAAGAAAACTATACAACAGTCTTTAATCCATCATTTTCCTCCCATATTTCCGGATACTTATTAAACATTGAATGTATTTTTCTTATATGCATTTCTATCATTGTTAATTGCAATTATATGATCTATTTTAATGTTTTACATAGCCTATGAGAATGTTCATATTCTCTAACAATAAAACAAAAATCAACTATTCATTACCCATACTATTTTATTTCAACAGGTAATTCAAATTATTATGTTATGTGAATATTATGGATTTTTAATGCATAAATGGCCTGTTGTTTGTACATGCTAAGCTACAGCCCCAAAACAAGTACTATGTGAAATACTGTTCAATAATACTGAAGGATAGTTTGTTGTTGAATTAACCTATCTGTGTAGTTACAGTTTGTCATAATAAGTAATCTAGATGCATCTTAAAACCAAGGAACAAAAGTAAGTTTTTAATCTACCACTGTCAAAGTGGAACACATGTTCTAATTGTACACTAACAGAACTCAAACTGTTTACATACAAATAAAACTACAACTGTATATCCTATTGCTTTGTCTCCCTTTGTTAACTTTTAATATAATCTAATAAAATGGTTTCAAATTTAGATGTCTAATAGATAATATCAAAACATGTCCAAAACTAAACTTCTGATCCACAACCAATAAAAAAAAAAAAAACATAAAATACAATGCCTCTAAACACATCTTCCTCGTCTCCGCTAATTGCAACTCCATTGTTTTACTTGTTAAGATGAATAGAGCCATCATCTTCCATTGCCTCAACCTTCAAAATATATCCCACATGTGCCCATTCTTATCACCTCCAATTCACAGCTACCACCATTCTAATACACCAGAATTTGTTACTTGGATAATCTCAATCACAACCTTACTACTGTCTGTGATTCTGCCCTTGCCCCTAATTCCATCTTTTTTTTTTTTTGGACAGGCAGAGTTAGACAGTGCGCGCACGCGAGAGAGAGAGAGAGAGAGAGAGAGAGAGAGAAAGTCTTCCTTCCATTGGTTCATCCCCCAAATGGCCGCTACAGCCGGCGTGCTGAACCGATCTGAAGCCAGGAGCCAGAGGCTTCCTCCTGGTCTCCCATGCAGGTGCAGGGCCCAAACACTTGGGCCATCCTCCACTGCCTTCCTGGGCCACAGCAGAGAGCTGGACTGGAAGAGGAGCAACTGGGACAGAACCAGCGCCCCAACCAGGACTAGAACCGGGGGTGCCGGCGCCACAGGTGGAGGATTAGACAAGTGAGCCAAGGCACCGGCCTCTTCAAGGTTTTTTTATTTGAAAGTCAGAGTTAAAGAGGGAGACAGAGAAAGAAATCTTCCATTCGCTTGCAGACTTCACAGATGGCCGCAATGGCCAGAGCTGGGCCAGACCAGGAGCCAGGAGCTTCATCTGAGTCTCCCACCTGGGTAGCAGTGGCCCAAACACTTGGGCCATCTTCCATTGCTTTTCCCAGGCCATCAGCAAAGTGCTGGATCGGAAGTGGAACAACGGGGACATGAACTGGGGCATATTTGGGATGGCAGCATTGTAGGTAGCAGCTTTATCCACTATGCCACAACTCTGGCCCCTATCTATTCTTAACACAGCAGCAAGTACTATCTTGTAAGTCAGACTCAGTCTCCCTGCATTGTTCAGTCATCTTTGTCTTTCCATTTCTCTTGGGTACCCAGAAGTCCTCAGTACTTACAAGACCATAAATGATTGTGCCTCCAATCTCTTTGCCGAGCCCCTCCCTTTTCACTATCCCTCATTCATTCCATCCTTTCCACAGTGAACCTTTTCATCCCTTGAACCTATACAGTGCTATTTCTTCCACCCAGACCATTCTTCTCATAGGTAACTGTATATCTATTCCCTTCATGAATTTTGTCCAGATATTATTCCGGCGGAACCTGCACTGACCCCCTTATTAAAAGCCACACTCCTGGCCGGCGCCGCGGCTCACTAGGCTAATCCTCCACCTTGCGGCGCTGGCACACCGGGTTCTAGTCCCTGTCGGGGCACCGATCCTGTCCTGGTTGCCCCTCTTCCAGGCCAGCTCTCTGCTGTGGCCAGGGAGTGCAGTGGAGGATGGCCCAAGTCCTTGGGCCCTGCACCCCATGGGAGACCAGGAGAAGCACCTGGCTCCTGCCATCGGATCAGCGCGGTGCGCTGGCCACACCGCGCTACCACGGCGGCCATTGGAGGGTGAACCAACGGCAAAAGGAAGACCTTTCTCTCTGTCTCTCTCTCACTGTCCACTCTGTCAAAAAAAAAAAAAAAGCCACACTCCCATTCCTATACAGCACTGTCCACACTCAATATTATTTCCTCCAGAGCACTTAAAATTACTTAAACTGTTTACTATTTACTCCCTTACACCTAGTGAGAGGTAAGGTCCAAAACTGCAAAGCTACTGGTCTATTTTATTCACTGTGCACAATAAGTATGCCAGAATTAACTACATTCCACACAAACTCAAGGTTTCACTCAAGTGCTCAAATGAGTCAAAATTAATGTCCTTCATAAAAGAATTTTAGAAATGTAATAATTGACTAACACTAAAATATATGCAAATAACAAATGCTAATACAACTGAAGCAATATATTAAAATGTGATAACGGAGCCACACTGTGGCGCAGCAGGTTAAAGCCCCAGCCTGCAGCACTGGTATCCCATACGGGCACCAGTTCGAGTCCTGGCTGCTCCACTTCTGTTCAAGCTCCCTGCTAAACTGCACCTGGGAAAGCAGTGGGGGATAGCCCAAGTCTTTGGGCCCCTGCACCCACGTGGGAGACCTGGAAAAAACTCCTGGCTTCTAGCTTTGGATCAGCTTAGCTCCAGTGGTTGCGGGCATTTGGGGAGTGAACCAGTGGATGGAAGACCTAACTTTCAAATAAATAAAACAAATCTTAAAAGAAAATACAGTAACAAATACACTTGTTCGTGGACCTTAGAGTAAAATCTCTACCTTCTATTTAACTGAACAGAATTCTGGAAATCTGAATAAATAAGAAATCAGTACTATTTAGAACTATCTCTTTATATGTCATTTAGGATTTATTCCATACTTTTACATACCTCCAAAAAAGAAAACCACAAAAAAACTGAAAAGACATACATATTGGATTACAATTATGATCTTTAACTTCTAATTAAAAATGTCCTTCATAAAAATATTGCTTTCATGTATGGATTTTTTAAATGTAGCAACATTAATACAATAAAATACTGCCTTTATCTGTTCTACACATTACAGTTCAAAGCAAATTCCTGCCCCACCACTCAAAAAAGGACTACCTACTTTAACTCGCTCAAAATATACCATTCTAATACATCCGAGTTTTGTACGAAACTGCCTCCTTTATTATTTATCTAACACAGAATATTCTTATTGGAATGTATTCCAGTCAAAATATAATTATTATCTGTGGTATTTACAAACAGTTTACCAGAGACAGGCTCTGATCACCTAGAAAGAATGTCAATTACAACTGGAGATTCAGGTAGTGTAAGTGAAGTGTGATCTTATACTTGGATTTTATATACAAGTGCTTGGTACTGTTTAAAGACCATATTTAATTTTGGATTAATTTCTAAAAAGATGAAAGGATTTAAATCTATTTCAAGAAAATAATTGAAAGTTGATATCTAGGAATACCAGAATAAAAACCTGTTAATGAAGTACTAGCAAAGAGCTACATTCCATTTTATAATATTCACTAATATTTTAAGCTTAAAACCATGCAATTTTTTGTTCAGTGTAGACTTCACAAGTACATCTTCAAAGATGAATTGCACAAATTGTCTAAAACAGTATATTCATTCTGCCCTACTCTAGTCAATTAAATTTAACACTTAAAGATTTCTTTTTTTTTTTTTTTTTTTTTGACAGGCAGAGTGGACAGTGAGAGAGAGACAGGGAGAAAGGTCTTCCTTTGCCGTTGGTTCACCCCACAATGGCCGCCGCTAATATACTACACCTTTCTCTGAAAAGAAACCTCGCCATTTTATTTCAGGGCATTTATGTTCTATTACACATATTTTATTGCAAACTGTCCTGTTATTAGAAACAAGACCTTCATATTAAACTACTAAACCTGATAATGGGGTATGACTAAACAAATGTAACAGAACCACTGCATCAATGAAAATAATTCAGCTGTATTTGTGATTGATATAGGTCTATTATGATTTTACTGACATAGTATCAGGCCTCAGAAACAAACTGAAGTACTTACTAGTAATTAACTTTTATTATGTCCATGTGCAGAAAACAGTTCCTGGAACATGCACGACACTGCCACATCCTTAGCAATGCCAGCCTGTAAGGGTTAGCCCTCAGCTGGCATCTGAGAACTTGCATTGCAGGAGTATCCCCACCAGAAACTGATGAAAGTAGCTCACCGTGCCCAAAAAGTTTGTGTCAACAAAATGATCATGCTGAACACCTGCTTTTCTTCTGGGACTCTGAAATTTCAGTGTGTTAGGCAGTGGGTGCCCATACAGATCAACTGGCAGTTAACACTCCGGAGACTAAGTCTCCAAGGAACTATACTGGTAGACAACATTTCCCACCTGCTGCATTTCAGTCCTGGAGGAATAAGCACATAAGTGACTCAATTAAAAGTATTCCTGGAAGCCTGCATCCGGATTCCTCTCTACTTTGTCCTATGTGCCTTTTCCCTTTGTTGATTTTGCTGTGTATATGTTTTATTGTATTAAATCTTAGCCATGAGTATGACTAAATGCTGAGTCTTTCCAACAAGACATCAACCCTAGGGGTGGTCCTGGAGATCCCTGACACAGTGCAATTTAAGTCCAAAGAGCAGAAACGGTACCTTATGTCAATCTCTTAGAGTACAAACTTAGCTTATACATAACAGATATCACAGTCAGTGATTATATGTATCATCCTCTTAATATATCCAAACACATCTGCAGATGTGTTGTCTTACTTCAATGATAATATCAGTGAACTGTTTAATGACAAAAATATACACAATAATGATGGCACAAAAACAAAGGGAAAGCTTTTGACAGGTTCAAGAAACAGCTGGACAGAAGACTGATGATTTTGACTATGCAAATTCTGTAGTCCTCCAATTTCTGTTAATGATGGCAGGAAGAGAACTATCAAAACAACTTTTCCAAGACTATCCCGTGTTATTTTTTCTTTTCTATTCATCTTCTTTGGAATTTGGAAAAATCCAACATGAGTCAGGTTTATCTGACAGAAGAGTGCAGGCATTTTATCAAGCTTCTGCATCATCTAACTATGGCACCGTGATTTTCAAAGAAACAATTTATTCATACTTCCTCGTACTCTACTTAATTCATTCAGAACTATACCCCACTTATTAGTCTAAAGATCAAAAAGACTGCAACACAGATACAAAAGATTCATTAAAAGAAGACTCAAGGCACTGCTGTGGTGCAGCGGGTAAAAGCCCTGGCCTGAAGCGCCAGCATCCCATATGGACACCAGTTCTAGTCCTGGCTGCTCCACTGCCGATCCAGCTCTCTGCTATGGCCTAGGAAAGCAGTAGAAGATGGCCCAAGTCCTTGGGCCCCTGCACCCACATGGGAGACCGGGAAGAAGCTCCTGGCTTCGGATTGGTGCAGCTCCGGCCGTTGCAGCCATCTGGGAAGTGACCCAGAGGATGGAAGACTTCTCTGTCTCTACCTCTCTCTGTAACTCTTTTAAATAAAAATAAATAAATCTTTAATAAAAAAAAAAATGACCCAAGGGATAAAAGTCTGGAAGAAAGACTAAACATTCCAAGCCATTTCTGATGACGTAGTACTTTTTTGGTCTTGATTTTTCATAGCATAAACAGAAGCAGGCTCTTGGTTTTAAAGCAAATGTCATAATTCAACAGTTTTTATTAAATGTCAACTATGCATTTCAAAAAATGAAAGAAATAAGCAATTTTTATGAAAGAGCAATTCAATGACTCTTCCCTTTATAGAATTTCTACTTCCAGAAGAGAAACATTTAATACTTGAATGCATACTTTACCAATCTATATGACCAGGACTACATCTTAAAAACATGAAAACACTAATAACAAAAAATATAAAACATTAGATTGGTAAAGTCAAACAGGTGCAACAACCAAGTTGAAAGCAACCCCAGAGCTTATCAAGTTATCTCCCTAAAACACAGGTTGGTAACTTCCAAATCCAAGAACGATGATTCCATCACCACTATTGATTGGTAGGAGAAGATTTCTGTTTTGGCTTAGGGAAATGTGCAAAGTAGGAGGGAGTAAAAGTTGTAACCATTCTAGAATTTTCCTTCAATTCCATTCCCAATGTACTTAGCATTCATTGTGTTAATGTCTACCAGTGTATTTTAGTCATTTATTCTAGTGGCACTTACTCACTGCCAAAGAATAGCATAAAGTTGAAGTTTGTGGTTAAATTAACTTTTTTGATTACAGCAGAGTTCATAATCTTATCAAAGTTTCCACAACAGTAAGATCAGACATCTCAAATCTGAATTGAGAAAAGGAGTTATACACTATTTTTCTCTTCAAAAACACAAACTTTAATATTTTATCTTACATCCTTAAAACCTCATCCATAAAGAAAAAGATTCTCAGGTTGATCCCAGGTTAATACTGCTTAACTGTCACCAAAAAGTTGCAGTTTTCGTTATATTAACGTGGTACAGTTACTGTAAGATGTACAAATTCACTGTAGAATTAGAATCAGTAAAGTTAAATTTTAGAAGTTATAGGGTATATAATGTGACATTCTACATGCTATCTGTTGCTTAAGACAAATTTTGATTGTGTTCAAACACTAGGTGAAATGTGCAGCTCCGACTATGCAATCAGTATACATATAAAAACCGTAGTGTATAGATAATGGAGGCATCACGGAAGCTGGTTAAAAAATTATAATGAAGAGAGAACTAGTAAGAATATAGCAACCTGGCTGAAATTGATATTCATTAGGGTACTCTTCACATCAATAGGGAGCATTTGGACTCTGTGGTCTTTATCAGTGTCCCAGCTGGTAATGGTTGAAGGTTAATGCTTTACCCCATTCTGTTCAATTTTCTATCCTAATTAGCCCTCCAAATCTATAGCTGTGAGCACCAAGTGTCTGTGCTCAAAAGAAACTAATTAATGCTAGCAAATTAGATCAAGTCCAAAGATCCAACAGCCAAACTCTTAGTTAAATGCTCCTTGTTAATAGGAAGTGTGGCTGTCAATAAATGCTGTGGGTGACTATAATGAGGCATCTTTCTTTCATTGAAAGTGATTTCATTTCTCTTTGTCCCTGGAAAAGCTGTTCCATTCCCTTCACAAACCTAAGTTGCTGGCAGTGTGACCCAATTCTTATGATCAGCTGGGTTGAAATGACACATACACACAAAAATCAAATGAAAAGCTTTCCTAAATAATGTTTCAGGAATTTAGCACAAAGTAAGATCTCTTATTAAAATTCCTATATCTTTACTCAAGACCCAAACAATTAGCATGTATAATGATTGTGTAAAAATCCTCTAATTATTTCATAAAGCAAAAGCTAAACAGGAAATAAACCACAATAGGGTTATCTTGATTCTAAATGTCTTATTGTTCAGTTTAAATGCAGTTTTCTTCTGATGCTTGAGCAGTAGTAATGTAGTCTTTCCTAATTCACACGGTTAAACAGAGAGGATATTAAGGATTTAGTATTCCTTTATGAAATAATCCATTTTAGATTCTGAAACACTGTTTTGAACCATATGGCCTAAAAAAGTCAATACTAGATAAGAAATTCAAATATTCAAAAATCAATTATAGCATATATTATGATAAGCTCAAATGCAATGAAATAATCCAAACGAATTTTGGGTTTTTTGGATGCTTTCAGTATTCAGAGACTGTAAGCATATTTTTAAAAAGCTCAAAATTTAACCATGTCAACATCCTCAACAACTTAACATCTGATGAAGTGAAAATTAGAGTTTCTTTTCTGTACCATTATAAGTAGTTACGCAACACAAATATTTTAAAGTAATTCTCTATTATTTCAAAGACCAAAAGCAAAGTATCATTGTCTAAAGGTAAAGGCACTCTAAAATCCAAAGCTGTATACAACCATTTTGCATTTTCATCAGAATCATGTCAATAAGTCTATAATTGAGTTAGCTAATTTTCTTTCATCCTCAATGAGAACAATGCATTAAAAAGCAGCACAAATACAACTTCCTACTGATATATCTGTCTAAAGTTATAAGTAAATCTTCCTGGTAGTTAAAGAATTAAGAAAGCTACAGTGTTAAATTAAGTTTTATCCTCCCTCACCTGAATGAGGATATGTATATATATATATATATATATATATATATATATATATACGCACTTTTAAAATCTGTGGCAGTGGAGGATTACCACTTGAGACGATCAGCATGACACCTGCCAATGCCAGATGTGCACTGAACTTTGCCTGCAGGTGCCAGGGGTGGGGTTAGAGGGAAAGTACTCCAATTAAACAACTAATTCACAGTGAGAGCAAGAATAACACTGAGTAATTATCTGTCTTAAATTACTAATTTATGGATGGATTTAGAAGTTGAATAGTTCATAAGAAGTCATTTAACACAGATGACCATCACACGATGGCGAGTCTACAGAGTTACTCTTATTTTATTGCCTCCATCCATCAACTGGAAAGGTCATCTCTAAAGGGTGGGAAATGGAAGGTGACAGAAATGTTCTTAGTATCCGAATGTTTGACACAGTCCTAGAACTCGAGTTGACACAGACTGGCCCTGCTGCAGACGCCTGCGGTGCCCACCACCCTCACTAAGAATCCCTGCACTCCCGGCAACAGATGACTGACTGCATAGGAAAGCTAAGGGGAGTTAGTGCAACAGCCGGCATCAGTTCAATGTCGCTACTTTTTGATGGCCGATCCAAGACATAGATTTCTTTTTAAAAGGCATTTATTCCTACAGTATTCTTTCATCTGCTTTTCTAACTACTTATCATATAGAGGTACTACAGACAGACTCATTTTCACCTTACTTTGTTTATATTTTTGCTAGAATGTTACATACTAATTAATGTCCCTAGACATGTAGGGATATTTCATGTTAAAAACATTTTCCAAGAAAACAAGTTTATGTGGGTGCCTACGACATACATTTACGTGAGAATCTTCTACTTAGAAAGCAAAGCAAAACAAAAAAGAAGACCCAGACTCATTTTAAGTCCTATTGGAATTCCATTAATAGACGATGACATTAAAGAAAATCATACTAGTATATAGGAATATGTTGATAGATGACAAACAGGCACATAGTTGGCTTGATGATACTAATTTCCCTGTCAAAAATCATCAGAAACTCATTTCTCCAAAATACATACACCAAGTTTTTCTCTACATGTAACTGTACTTCTGGGAAAAAATGGATTTTTACTAGTAATTTGAGGAAATATTTTTAAATTGTAAATGTATTAAACACAGCCTGGAAGTTCTGAAAGCTGACATACTGGTATCTCAGTGAAAGGGTGAGAATCAATTCATACATGTTAATTCACTGACATCTTGACTCTGAGGCAAAGGATTAAATTCAGATCATATTATTAAAAATTAATTTGATCTTTATATGAATATTGGAATCCTACCTTGAACTTGTTCAGAACATCTCTCTTTGGCCTTCTCTCTCATTATTTTAGGAATCAAAACGTCTTTTTCGACATGTCTGAGATGCTGCTCTGGAAAAAGAAAAAAACAGGTTCTTTAATATAGCAAAGAACCAACTAAGCCAAGAGATTAAATAAAAAGTAAGCACTCTGGTTCACTTAAAGCCTATGTAGAGGTCGATGCTGTGCTGCAACAGGTTAAAGCCCTGGTCTGCAGTTCCAGCATTCCATATGGGCACCCAGTCAAGTCCTGGCTGCTCCACTTTCTATCCAGCTCTCTGCTATGGCCTGGGAAAGCAGTGGAAGATGGCCCAAGGCACTGGGGCCTCTGCACCCATGTGAGAGATCCAGAAGAAGCTCCTGGCTTCGGATCGGCACCGCTCCAGCCGTTGCAGCCATCTGAGGAGTGAACCAGCGGATGGAAGACCTCTCTCTCTCTGCCTCTGCCTATCTCTTTCAAATAAATAAATCTATGTAAACATACTAAGAAGTTGATTTAAGAAAAAAAAGATTTAATTATATATCTGAAAGGCAGAGTTACAGAGATCTCTCTGCTGGCTTACTTTCCAAATCACACAAGAACTGGGGTTGGGCCTGGCTGAAGCTAGGAGCCTGGAACTCCATCTGAGTCTTCCATGTCGTTACCAGGAACCCAAGCACGTGGGCCATGTTGTGCTGCTTTCCCAGGAGCATTAGCAGGGAGCTAGATCAGAAGTGGAGTAGCCAGGACGCAAACCAGCTCTTATGTGGCATGCTGCCATCACAGGTGGCAGCTTAACCACAATGCAGGCCCCCAAAACCTGACTTTTTCACAACTTGATAAAATTATGCTTATTGCATTCACTGAAAATCATTCAAAATACCTTTTTATATACAATACAAAAATGTTAGGAATACAGGCAATAACTTTCTAAAACTTTTCACAAACTTTATTTCAATATTTGTACTTATAATATATTCCACGTAACCTTGTCAAAACTAAATCATTTCCTTATTAATACACAAAAAGGATTTTCACCAATACTGAGATCCCAGAATAGATGAAGATATTTGAGATTAGAAGACACACAAGTACTTCTTCTACCTCATAATAAGAAAGAGCTGGCAGAAGAAAAAGCGAAACTCCAGATCCATACACAAAACAAAGCACACGGGATTCCTACACTTAACTTCCACAATGAGACTAAAATGGCAGACTGGTCACCTGCTCCAGAACCACACCTGCTTTTTAAATTGAGAGTGTTAAACAAGCAGCAAGTGTCCTCAGTGAGCCCAAAGTGACAAGGAACTGCAGAAGGACAAATGGCAGATTTAGAGATAATCATATTCCATAGAATACCGAGGAAAAAAACTGATGCCAAAGGTGGGTGCTTCGTGCCGAGAAGCAGCAAACATGGGGAGCCAGGAAACTTCCCTAGAGGAATCTAAGCAGTAGAAATAGTTGAGTAGGAGCCACAGTCACCTCCTGTGCTGCCTTCAGAACATGGGTAAAAGATATAAATACAGCAATTTATTCCCAAAGGATCAGGATGTTTCACAGTATCCAGTGACACCCAGGGAAGACAGGGAATCCTAGGCTCCTCCTGGTACTCTATTGCACCCATCATCTTCCAGATGCAGGCAGCTATCAACTGATCATGTATATTTTCAAAATATCTCAAAAGAGCAAATAAAGTCAGCACAGAACGGCCAAGAGTCATCCAGATTTGAAGAAAGACACACAAAAGAACAAATTCTTATTGATCAAAATGTAACCAATTCCTAAGAGGTTAAGTGAGTAAAAGGAGTACAATTTTAAAGTATAATTAGGCCAGCGCCATGGCTCAATAGGCTAATCCTCCACCTAGGGCGCCAGCACCAATGGTTCTAGTCCCAGTCAGGACGCCGGATTCTGTCCTGGTTGCTCCTTTTCCAGTCCAGCTCTCTGCTGTGGCCCAGGAAGGCAGTGGAGGATGGCCCAAGAGCTTGGGCCCTGCACCCACATGGGAGACCAGGAGAAGCAACTGGCTTCTGGCTTTGGTTCAGTGCGGTGCGCCGGCCGCAGCGGCCACTGGAGGATGAACCAATGGCAAAGGAAGACCTTTCTCTCTGTTTCTCACTGTCCACTCTGTCAAAAAATAAAAATTTTTAAAAGTATAATTAACATTCTGAGGCAAATAAAACGATGAGTCCTCAGACAGACATGGACCACAGGTCACCTGAATGTATTTTGCTGAAATGTCTAAAAGCCCCAAATCCTGAAAGGTACAGAGGGTGTGAAAACACTCTGCCCCATGACAGAGGCATGACAATGAGCTGTATAGCCTATCTTACTGGCAAGACACAGATGCCACAAGACAACAGAGAACACCCCAAGGTACTGAGAACTACTTTATATCCAAGAATAAGAAATCAATTATATCACCAATTAAGAGAGGAGTTAGAAGTGTGCATTTACCCTAGCAGCTAAGCCACTCTCATCTTGTATGGAACTGCCTGGGTTCAAAACCCAGCTCTGGTTCCCGACTCCAGTTTCCTATCAATACAGCCCCTGGAGGCAGTTTTGATGGCTCCAGTAACTGCATTCCTGCTATCCAAATGGCCTGCCTAGGCTGTAATAGCCGAATTAGGATTATAAACCAAAACACCTACACATGGCTTCTCCCTTTGCTGTGGCTCCTAGTAGGCAGTGGGTTCTAAAAAAGAGCAATCTGAGAATGTTTGGAATGTTCCAAGATAACCAAGTGAAAGCTCTATGGCCTTCAGACCTTATTCTGGGAGCACCATTCCTGCTACATGATATATTCCAAGCCACTAAGAAAAGCCCACATGCAATCAGAGGGGAATTATCATTCTATGTCACAAGGCCATATTGCAAAACAGCATGAGAAATGAAGATAATGTTGTGGCCTTGGCCTTTTTATAAAATAAAAGCTGCCACAAGTAATGCAAAATATACTGATAAAATAAAAATGAATCCATGAAAAATGAGGATACATAAAGCACATTATAATTTTCTTTTTCCTTTTTTTTTTTTTTTTTTTTTTTTTTTTTTTTACAGGCAGAGTGGATAGTGAGAGAGATAGAGAGAAAGGTCTTCCTTTTTGCCGTTGGTTCACGCTCCAATGGCCACTGCGGCCGGCGCATCGCACTGATCCGAAGCCAGGAGCCAGGTGCTTCTGGTCTCCCATGCGGGTGCAGGGCCCAAGGACTTGGGCCATCCTCTACTGCCTTCCCGGGCCACAGCAGAGAGCTGGCCTGGAAGAGGGGCAACCGGGATAGAATCCGGCGCCCCAACCGGGACTAGAACCCAGTGTGCCGGCGCCATAAGGCGGAGGATTAGCCTGTTGAGCCACGGCACCGGCCAGCACATTATAATTTTAACATGTAAATTTAAATGTTTTTCTAAAGTACTTGAAAAAAACATTATCAACTAACTTGATCTAACATTTATAGAATATTTCAATTAATAACATCAGAATATTGATCAAGATAAACCATACTTTGGCTATGAAACAAATCAACAACTCTGAAAGAATTAGAGCCATTCAGAGTATTTCTCTCACATCAATGTAATTAAACTAGAAATCTCTCTGGATAATCTGAAAATATCTGTAAGGTAAATAACACATTTTTAAATAGCTCATGGGCATAAAGATGTGTCAAGATGTCAAAGGGAAATTCAAAAGTAGTTTGATATGAATGAAAATGAAATTATTATTATTTATATGTCAAAATCTGTGTGATCATCTAAAATAGTATTAAAACCCTATGTAGGGGCCAGCACGGTGGTGTGGCAGATTAGACCTCTGCCTGTGGCACTGGTGCCCAACGTGGGCACTGGTTTATGTCCTGGCTGCTCCTCTTCCAATCCAGCTCTCTGCTGGTGGCTTGAGAGGGCAGTAAGGAATGACCCAAGTGCTTGAGCCCCTGCACTCATATGGGGACTCAAAGGAGGCTCCTGGCTTCAAACCAGTCCAGCTCTGGTCATTGCAGCCATTTGGGGAGTGAACCAGCAGATGGAAGATCTGTCTGCCTCTGCCTGCTTCTCTTACCATAAAACTGCCTTTCAAATAAATACATAAATCTTTAAAATAAAAAAGGGGGGGCACTATGGCATAGTGGGTAAAGCCGCTGCCTGCAGTGCTGGCATCCCATATGGGTGCCAGTTCAAGTCCCAGTTGCTCCACTTCCGATCCAGCTCTCTGCTATGGCCTGGAAAAGCAGAAGATGGCCAACGTGCTTGGGCGCCTACACCTGTCAGGGGGTCCCTGAAGAAGCTCCTGGCTTCAACAGCTCAGCTCTGGCCGTTGCAGCCATTTGGGGGTGAACCAGTGGATATGAAGACCTCTCACTCTCTCCCTCTGTCTGTAATTCTCTCAAATAATAGAATCTTAAAAAAGAAAAAAAAAAAAAAAAAAAAAAACCTCAGCTAAAATCAATGAAATCAAAGCTGGTTCTTTGAGAAGATAATTAAAATCAATAAATCACTTCTCAGACTGAGAGAAAAAGCCAAAAATTTTAAACATCAAAAATGAACATTGGGGCTGGTGCTGTGGCATAGTAGCTATGGGCACCAGTTCATGTCCCAGCTACTCCTCTTCCAACCCAACTCTCTGCTTATGACCTGGGAAAGCAGAAGATGGCCCAAGTGCTGGAGCCCTTGTACCTGCATGGGAGACCTGGAAGAAGATCCTGGCTCCTGGCTTTGGATAGGCCCAGCTCCAGCTGGTACAGCTATTTGGGGAGTGAAACAGCAAATGGAAGACATTTCTGTCTCTCCCTCTCTAACTCTGCCTCAAATAGATAACATCTGTTTTTTAAAAATGGTGAGAATTTTAAAATGTTAATAGAATATTATAAAAATATTGGCCAGTAAATTTGACAATTAAAATGAAGTGGAAAAATTCCTTAAAAAGCAACCAAACCTCACCCAAGACACAACTAGTATGGCCTGTTTATTAAGCAAATCAAATTTATTGTTAAAAGCCTTCCCACAAAGGAAATTCCAGGCCCAGATGGCATTGCTGAGGAATTAACCAAGTATTTAAGAAAAAAAAATGCCAATTCTACACAAACTGTTCTAGAAAATTACTGTGAGGCCAGCACTATTCTGGTAATAAAAGCAGACAAACATATTACAAGAAAACTATAGTCCAATATCCTCCCTGAATATACCTGTAAATGTAAAAATGTTAGTAATAAGATTAGAAAATTGAATCCATTAACATATAGAGATAATATTTCATGACCAAGCAGGATTATCCCAGGATTACAAGATTCACTTAACATTCAAAAAACAAGCATAAATTGTTATATTAAAAAAATTGTAAAAGGATAAACATATGGTTATCCCAATAGACAAGGAAAATACATCTGACAAACATCCAACATCTAGTTCTTAGGAAGAGAAGGAAATTTTCAACAAACAGCATCCACAGAAAACAGCTAAAAATCATACTTAGTGAAATGCTGAATATTTTTTTCCCTATGATAGGGATCAAAATAAAGTCTGTTCCTACAACTGCTATTCAGAATTTCAATGGATGTTCTGGTCACTGCAATAAGGTAAGAAAGAAAAGGTATCCAGTCTGGAAAGAAGAAATAAAACTACAGTTATTTAATTACATGACTGGCTACACAGAAAAATTGGACAAAATCTACTAATTTAGTGAGTTTATAGAAAAATTGCCAGATGCCAAGACCAACACACAAAAGTCAAATAGCAATCACACAGAACAAAAACCAGAAAACTAAAAGATAATTCAATAGAAATTATTCAATTTGAAAATTTGCTCATAGACGAAAAAGGATAAAGGTAACTTAGAACAAGAATGAAGAAAAGTAACATAAGAAGTTTATGTCATAAACTGTTAATGAACTTTTAAAATTGTTTAACAGAAGCAAAAGTTATAATATTCTCAGCATATAGAAGTAATATTAAAGATAACTTCATCGGGGCTGGTGCTGTGGCATAGCAGGTAAAGCTGCCGCCTGGAGTGCCAGTGTCCCATATGGGCGCCGGTTCAAGACCTGGCTGCTCCACTTCTGATCCAGCTCTCTGCTATGGCCTGGGAAAGCAGAAGATGGCCCAAGCCCTTGGGCCCCTACACCCACGTGGGAAGACCTGGAAGAAGCTCCTGGTTTCGGATCAGCGCAACTCCAGCCATTGGGGTGTGAACCAGTGGATGGAAGACCTCTCTCTCTCTGCCTCTCCTACCTCTGTGTAATTCTGACTTTCACAGTAAATAAATCTTCACAAAAGAAAAAAAAAAGATAACTTCATCATAAAGGTTGTGGGATAAAGCAATTCTGGTGATAGTAAGGTATCTAAACTGCACTTGAGTGATAAAAACGTTGATGCTAGTCGTGATTTCTGCGGCAATCGGTTAAAAACAAACAGCAATAAAGTAAAAAGCACTGAAGATAAATTAGATACTAAAAAACTGAAGCAAAGTATCTTCTCTGACCTACTAATATCAACAGGAAATCCAGAAGATACAGAGGAAAAACTGCTAGCATTTGGTAATTACACAGTAAAAAAAAATTTTTTTTTTGACAGGCAGAGTGGATAGTTAGAGAGAGAGACAGACAGAGAGAAAGGTCTTCCTTTTTGCCGTTGGAAGCCAGGAGCCAGGTGCTTCTCCTGGTCTCCCATGTGGGTGCAGGGCCCAAGCACTTGGGCCATCCTCCACTGCACTTCCAGGCCATAGCAGAGAGCTGGCCTGGAAGAGGGGCAACCGGGATAGAATCCGGCGCCCCAACTGGGACTAGAACCCAGTGTGCCGGCGCCACAAGGCGGAGGATTAGCCTGTTAAGCCACGGCGCCGGCCATTTTTTTTTTTTTTTTTTTTGACAAACACAGTAAATTTCTAAATAATCCAAAGGTCAAGGAAGAAATGGAAAGAGGATATATTAATTTACCTGAATGAAAATATAATACACCAAATTTGTAAGACAAATTTGTAAAACAGCACCGAGAAATTTATAGCAATAAATGTTAACAGTTAAAAAGGTCTCAGATCAATAATTTTAGCTTCCACCTGATAAAAAAGACAAAATGAACCTAAAGTCAGAATGAGGAAATAGAAATCAGTAAACACAATAGAAAAACAAATGAAATAAGCAACCAAAGTTGCTTTTATTTTCACAAAGATCAATACAATTGGCCCAGATGTTTATTAAATTCCACAAAACACTTAAACAAGTTAAACCAATTACTTAACATGTTACATAAGACCAATATTATTCTTATATCAAAAACAGACATTATTCATAAAACACACAGAAACCAATATCCCTCATGAACACAGATGCAAAAATCCTGAACAATCAGCAAGTCAAACCCAGAAATAAAGACAAATATAAAACCAAGTTGAGTTTATTCTAAGGATACGAAGCTGGTTCACTACTTGAAACTCATATCAATGAAATCCATCATATGAACCATTTCTAAAAAAAGGAAAATCATTTAACCTTATTAATTGATGCAGAAATAACATTGGCTAAAACTCAATACACATTCATGAAGGAAAAACAAAAATTCTTAGTAAACTGGGAATAGGAGGAAACTCCTTTAGCCTAATAAAGAGCATCTGCCAAAAATCAGTAACTAACATTTTACTTAGCAGGAAAAAATGAATATTTTCCTTCTAAAACCAAAAACACGCAATAAAACTGCACATCAATACATGTAAAAACCGGTGAAATTGAAAAGTTAACATGTCACCACATGAGAGAAGCTATATGAAGAGTACATGAGACTATGATGCAGTTTTTACAAATTCATGAGTCTATACTTATTGTAAAATAAAAAGTTTAAGGAAGAAAATGTTAAAAGAAATCAAAGGAAAAGATCTTCATGATTCAGAGTTAGGCAAAGTTTTTATGTATGATTACTAAATACATGATCCATAACAGAAAATGCACTGGACTTCACCAAAATTACAAACTTTTGCTCTGTAAAAGTTCCTATAAAGACCGAAACATGAGTTACAGAATGGGAAAGCTGCAAATCTCATCTGACACAGGACTTAAGAATACAAGCATGGGGCTGGCACCATGGCTCACTTGCTTAATCCTTTGCCTGTGGCGCTGGCATCCCATATGGGAGCCGGTTCTTGTCCCGGTTGCCCCTCTCCCAGTCCAGCTCTCTGCAGTGGCCCAGAAAGGCAGAGGAGGATGGCCCAAGTGCTTGGGCCCCTGCATCCACATGGGAGACCAGGAGGAAGCACCTGGCTCCTGGCTCCTGGCTTCGGTTGTGAGCAGCTCTGGCTGTAGCGGCCATTTTTGGGAGTGAACCAACGGAAGGAAGACCTCTCTGTCTCTGTCACTGTCTGTAACTCTACCTGTCAAATAAATTTAAAAAAAAAGAAAAAAGGAAAAAGAATACAAGCTCAACATCATGTCAGAACTCAACAGTCAGAAAACAGCAATCCTACTAGAAATAGGCAAAATATTTATACACCACCCCAAAGATAGAGAGATGGGATGGGGGGTGGGGGGGTGGGTGAGGGGACTTAAGATGCTATGCATCACTGACCATTAGGGAAATTCACATTTAAAACAAGATGTCACTAGACATATTAAGGATAAAAATATAATAATGCCAAATGCTGGCAAGACTCTGGAGCAAGTGGATTTCTCAGCCTCTGCTACAGAGATATATAAAATAGTGTAGCCATTCTGGAAGATACGTGTCCAAATCTAATGTAGACTTATATGATTCAGCAAATATACTCCTCAGGATTTATCCTAGAAAAACATCTGTTCAAACAAAAACCTATACACAATGCCCATTGTGGCTTTCTAATAGCCCAAATCTGGAAATAATCACACACTTCTTTAACAGATGAATGGATAAACAACGTTCATCCGGACAATGGACTATCACTCAGCAAAAGACATAATGAACTTTTGATGGACAAGTTGGATGGATCATAAGTGCATTATGCTCAGTATAAAAGGTAACATCAAAGGGTAAAGAATATGAGTCCATTTATGTAACATTCGTGAAGTGACAAAATTATAGTGATGCAAAAACAGATCACCAAGGGTGTAGGTATTAAGGGGAAATGAATTTTCTTTGGGGTGATGAAATGGCTTTATACTGTGGTCATCGTCTTCATAGTAACTAAGCAGTTACTTCAGTACAGTTACTACAAGTAACTAAATTCTAGATACTACAAGTAATTATACTGGAGTATCTGTTACTGAAATCTTCATGTAACTGTAGATCAAAAAAAAGTTCAAGAAACAACTGATGAAGTTGGACTAAAATATGTAACAAGGTCAACAGTATAATTTCAACATCAATTCCAGGTTTCCTCCTTTATAACAAACCCTAGAATCTCAAAAACATTTATCACTGGGCAACAGAAGCCAAACATAAGAACATATATGGCGTAACTTGAGTACACGCAATGCTAACCTACGCTGGTAAGAATTAGAACAGTGGTCGCCCACATGACTCAAAAAGGTATGCTCTGATCTTAACTGGGTGTGTACATGTACAAAAGCTCACTTAAAGTTGGTAAATTTCCCTGGACAGTTTACCTCAATTTAAAATAGATTTGTACTTTTTGAAAGCTAAGTTATCAATCATAGTGAGAAATTGCAACAAAGAACTACTAGAAATTAGACAACCAAACAAAAATGTTTTAACTTTCTCCTTAAAGATAGTGTTCAGGGTTGGCCTTGTGATGCCGCAGGTTAAGCAACCACCTGCAGCATTCCCCTCCCACTGGTTTAAATCCCGGCCACTCCACTTCTGATTCAGCTCCCTATTAATGTACCTGGGAAAGCAGCGGAGGATAGCCCAAGTTCTTGGGCACCTGGGACCCACATGGGGAGACCCAGATAGAGTTCCAGGCTCCTGGCTTCAGCCTGCCTCAGTCACAGCTGTTGTAGCCCTTTGGAGAACGGAGTATCTCACTCTCCTTCTGTCTCTCCCTCTCTCCGTAATTCTGCTTTTCAAATAAAGAATATTTTTTAAAGAAATAGTTGTTCATCTTTTATTAAATACGTTTCTGTTAGTAAGGCCAACTTTTCATAAGTAACATGTAATTATTTACTGGTAGTGAATGGCCCAGCTTTTAAAAATATTGTCCTTATAATCCGCATCACCTTATTCAAACTGTCATTAAAAATTTTTAAGTCTTTTGTTTTAAATTTAGTTGAGAAACAGATAGTAGAGACAGAAAAAGAGATGCCCCCATCTGCTGATTCACTCCCCAAATGCTCACAACACCCAGGGCTAGGCCAGGTGGAAGCCGAGAGACAGGAACTAATTTCGGGAATCCCATGGCGGGTGGCAGGGACCCCAGTTCTTGGACCTGTTGCCTCCCAGGGTTTGCCTTATTTAGCAGGATGCTGGATTCTGGATCATAGCCAGGACTCGAACCCTGGAATTACATGGGATGTAGGCATTCCAAACGGTGTCTTAACTGCTAAGTCAAATGCCTGCCCACCCACTCCCCATTTAGTAATTTCACCACAGATTTTCTTCCAGTCACTATGTAGACAGTTTTGTATCTTCCATTTTGATTCTGACTGGCTAAATTCTTTAGACAAATGGTGAGCAGTAACTAGCAGAACCCAACCTGGATGATCAAACACTGTTTAGAATTTTTTCAATTGTCATGTCAAGATTTACCTATGACTCCTCTCTGATCTTTGCATTATTTTGGTATCAATGTTACATTACTTAATACTAAATTAGAGACTTTTCTTTCCTTATATATTCTCCATAGCACTCTGTAAAGGTTGAGTATCCCTATCTGAAATGCTTGGGACCACATGTGTTTCAGATTTCATGTTTTTTGGGGGGAGTGTGGTAAAGGAGGAGGGTTGGAATGTTTGTATACACGTTACTGACAGCAACCTTAACTCAGATACCTGAAATGTTCTAAAATCAGTTTCAGGTTTTGGAACATCAAGAATTCAGATTTTTTGATTAGTGATGTTTGATTTGTATAAAAATTATTAATTCCTTGAAAGTTTGATAGAACCTACCTGTGATGGTCAGTTTCATAACTCAACTTGCCTAGGCGCCCAGTTATTCAAGCAAATACTAGTCTAGATATTGTTGTGAAAGTATTTTGCAGATTTACGTAAAGGATTTCATCTGAAATAACTTGGATGGGCATGGTTCAATCAGATGTAAGGTCCTAAGAGCAGAACTGGTATACTTCTGGAGAATTCCACTTCTCAACCACAGCTTCTGCTCATAACCAGGAGCCCCAAAGCCTGCTTCTCCTGGCAGCCTGTCCTGCTCCTCAAATTTCAGACTTGCCCAAATGACCCACACAATTACATAAGCCAACTTTTTGCAATAAATCTCTTAAAATAGATTAAACAAAAGAAAAGAAAAAAATGAAGAAACAGAAGGAAGAAAGGATGGGAATAGATTAGGTAAGATTAGATGGATACATGCTTATTTCCTACCTCACTGATATTCGACGTATTGGGGAGAGGGGACGGTGGCAGGAGGGGTGCAGTTAGCTACTGATCCAATTGTTTAGGTACTTTTTACTTCTTAGTTCTTTGTTTTTCATTTGAAAGGCAGAGAGACAGAGATGTTCCATTTGCTGGTTGACTCTCCAAATGGCAGAGATAGCCAGGGTTAGGCCAGACGCAAGCCAGGAGCTCAGAACTCACACGGGGTCTTCCACGTGGGTGGCAGGGATACAAGTATTTGAGTACATCACTGCTGCCTCCCAGGGTATAAATTAGTAAGAAGCTGGATCAGAAGAGAAGCCAGGATTCATCTAGGTTCTCTGAAATGGATGTGGGCATCCCAACTGCTAAACCAAATACCAGGCCCTTTTCTTTATTCTCGAGTCATTTGTAATTTTAGTAGGTTTGTTTCTCAAGGACACTACCCACTTTATCTAAATTTTAAAAGCCATGATATAAAGGTGTTCATGTGACTTTCCTCTCATACCTGTAGTTGAATCTCATTTTTATTTGTCAGGGATAGACAAATTTTTTTCTGTTAAGGACTAGGGTATAAAGACTATATTGTTCGCGCCGGCGCCGTGGCTTAACAGGCTAATCCTCCGCCTTGCAGCGCCGGCACACCGGGTTCTAGTCCTGGTCGGGGCGCCGGGTTCTATCCTGGTTGCCCCTCTTCCAGGCCAGCTCTCTGCTATGGCCCAGGAAGGCAGTGGAGGATGGCCCAAGTCCTTGGGCCCTGCACCCGCATGGGAGACCAGGAAAAGCACCTGACTCCTGGCTTCGGATCAGCACGATGCACCGGCTGCAGCGGCCACTAGAGGGTGAACCAACGGCAAAAAGGATGACCTTTCTCTCTGTCTCTCTCTCTCACTATCCACTCTGCCTGTCAAAAAAAAAAAAAAGAAAGTATTGTTCGCAAGTTGCATACCATCTCCATCATCTGCCATGTATATATATTTTTCCCTAATACCCTTTTTAAAATGTTAACTACTTCTAACTTGCAGACCTTACCAGGTTTGGCCTATAAGCCTCAGTGGCTGAATGCTGTGCTATACTGTGATTTGTGATTTCTGTTTCCTTAGCTTTGCCAGAAGCTGCCATAAGATGAGGAAAAGAACAGAGCTTGAAGGAGGAACTCCAAATACGGATTGAGGGGAAAAGGACAGATTAGAAGGGAGGCCTTCCAGCTTTCATGGGGCTTGGAAGGACTGAGTAAAAGGGATGATTCCAAGAGGGCTCCCATTTTCCTGCCAGTGAAATGAGATGACCACTTATTGAGAACACATAGCAATCTGAGCGCTTGTGAAATACCTTCTACAGCAGGAAGGTTACATCTACTTGAGCAAACAAAACCAGGACTACCTCCACACCCTTTTCTCTTTTCTCCTATAGCATAAATCCTAATTGGGCTCCAATTATTAGCACTGTAACTACTGAATAAATTAGAACAACTATTCTGATACACTGATCTATTTTATTAAATCAATTTCAAAATTTTATCTCTTCCTTTGTCCTATATAGTTTTAATGGATACAAGCTTTCATGTGTTCTGATGAATCTACTTTTTGATCTGTAAACCTTACAATGGTCTTTACATAATTAAAAGCATGATTTTTTAATCAATTCCTTGAATACAGACATAACTTTGAAATATTAAGTCAATTTTCCTTAAGCAAATTGTACTAGAAATTTACTTACACTATGTATTCTAAGTTAAATTGCTCCCAATAATTCTTTCTGATCATTCTTATAAAACCTACTGAAATGAAGAAACAATTCTAGAATTCCAGTAATATTGATTTCATTTTCCAATCTCTTGGTGTTAAATCAGAAATGACTTTTCTGATTTAATCTACAGAAGTAAATTCTGATAAAGATTTTCTCATTTGGAAGTCCACCAACCACTAAATATTAACTATTAATTTTAATCTTATACATTATTTCAAAGCTATCTTCCACAGCAGAAACATCATAGACATGCAAAGTTTTATTCATAAAGTTACAAAGTGATTCCCTTAATGTCAAAGTGGTACATACTATGCCAGACATTTCTACAGGGTCTGCCCTCCCCCCCAATCAAATTATGAAAGTTTACTACTACAAAGACACATGAATTTATACTGAAATAAAGAATCAGGATAACACTGCCAGGGTAAATTTCCAAAGCTCTAACTTCAACATTCTATCATCACCTGAAAGTCAATTTTCACCTTTTTCACTGGCTGAATTTGTGAGCTCAGATTCTGCTCAGGGGCTCATGTGTTCTCACAATATGGCAGTACCAGATTACAAGACTCCTGACAACAGCACTTGCTAGGAATCCACAAAGATAACAGTGCAACAAACCAGAGGATTACAGACTCTTTCATAGGGAGTAATGAGATCCATAAATGACAAGGTAAACCTTTTCAGTGATGAATATATTCTGATTTAATGAAGTTGACTCTTATTTAAGACAATTCCACTTTTTACTTCCTAGTTATACTTGCTCCTGAAGAACATCGTTGTGCTGTTTACTTTCAAGGAAAAACAAGAAAAATGCCTGTATTAAAACTGCACAAGTTGGCTGGCGCCATGGCTCAACAGGCTAATCCTCCGCCTTGCGGCGCCGGCACACCGGGTTCTAGTCCCGGTCGGGGCGCCGGGTTCTGTCCCGGTTGCCCCTCTTCCAGGCCAGCTCTCTGCTATGGCCTGGGAGTGCAGTGGAGGATGGCCCAAGTGCTTGGGCCCTGCACCCCATGGGAGACCAGGAGAAGCACCTGGCTCCTGCCTTCGGATCAGCGCAGTGCACCGGCTGCGGCAGCCACTGGAGGGTGAACCAACAGCAAAGGAAAACCTTTCTCTCTGTCTCTCTCTTTCACTGTCCACTCTGCATGTCCAAAAAAAAAAAAAACCTGCAGAAGTTCTCATTAGTAACAATTTCAATCTTTAAGACCCTCTTGTTTATTAGCTACCCAGAGCCTCAAATGGAAAGGCCCCAACAGATGGCATCACATGCAACAGCTGTACCACAGCTCTCATTGCTACTTTCTCCCTACTTGATTCCACCAGGACACTAGAGACTCCAGTTCTCTCCAGCAGAAAGACAGGGACACGCATGACCAGATGCCCACATTTTTGCCAGCCTGCTCATACTTTTGTGCTATAAAGACAGTAAAACCAGCAAACTAAGTGAGGAGTAGCGATCCTTTCACCTTACTCCCTTCAAGTCATACTTGAACTGACAAAAAGGGAAATCGTAGTAGACATTTTCCTCCCCAATACACTAGCCTGCCTCTGGCTCTGACGCCAGAAGATGAGGGCAATGAGAACCACAGATCTTCCTAAGAGCCCTCTCAGGGAAGTATTTTGATTCCATTTTGCCAATAAAGAAGTGGAGGCCCATAGAGGTGAATTAACCCAAGCTTTTGAAACACTGGCAATGCCGAGTTCGTGTAATCCAGGTCCCAAATCCTCCATGAGCCACCAGCAAGAACATGATGGGGGGGATGGGGTGCGGTTTGGCCTTGTCAACAGACAAGCTGAATTCCAGTTACACTGAAGGATGGAAACAGTCTTAGATAACGTAACTGCCTATTTCAGCAGCATCAATTGGAAAAAGCATCAAACTCTATACCTCATAGTTAATATTTTTGTTCAGAAAGTAAAGTCAAATGGAATTCTGATTCTGAATCCTACAATGGCAAAAAATATTTTCAAAAAAGAATGCGGGGGCGAGGGGGAGACACTGTGGCATAGCGGGATAGCGGGTAAAACCATCACCTGCAGTCCTGGCATCCCATAAGGGCATCAGTTCAAGTCCCAGCTGCTCCACTTCTGATCCAGCTCTCTGCTATGGCCTAAGAGAACAGTGGAAGATGGCCCAAGTGTTTAGGCCTCTGTACCCATATGGGAGACCTGGAAGAAGCTCCTGGCTCCTGGCTTCAGATGGGCACAGCTCTGGCTGTTGTGGCCATCTGGGGAGTGAACCAGTGGACGTAGGACCTCCCTCTCTGCCTCTCTTTCTCTGTGTAACTCTGACTTTCAAATAAATAAGTAAATCTTTAAAAAAAAAAAAAAACTCTTAAAGGCAGCCAAATTAAGTATGATTGCATGAAACAGGTAAGTTTACCAAGTTCAGAGACTGTGACTATTTGTAACTCCAACTCCTAGCATACGGTAAACATGCAATAAAATTGTTATGACATGCATATTTAAAATAGTTCCAGTATTTCCTAAGCAGATATTTATTCTGTTAACAAATGTTTATTAGGCACCTACTACATAGCAATCACCATGCTAGGGATTGTGTGTACAGTGATGAGTAAGAGAGGTAGGCTTCCTTATTCTGCAAACACATTTGAAAATCTACATTTCAATTAAGCACCCTTAGATAATTAACATATCCTTCGATCTGTAAAAATTTCTCTGTAGGGGCCTAAGCTGCGGCTTAGTGGGCTAAGCAATAGCCTGCAATGCCTGCATCCCCTATGAGCACTGGTTCTAGTCCCTGCTGCTTTTCTTCAGACCCAGCTCTCTGCTATGGCCTGGAAAAGCAGTGGAGGATGGCCCAAGTGCTTGGGCTCCTGCACCCACGTGGTACACCCAGAAGAAGCTCCTGGCTTCAGATCAGCCCAGCGCCAGCCATTGAGGCCATCTGGGGAATGAACGGAAGATCTTTCTCTGTCTCTCCCTCCCTGGGCTGTAACTCTACCTCTCAAATAAAATCTTTTATTAAAAAAAAAAAATCTCAATAATTCTTTAGCAAAAACACCAAGTGCAATAGTTAGCATGTTCTTAATTTCCCCCTCAACCTCCTTATTTTAAAATGCAAAAATAATATGGGGTTGTGGGGAAGAATGTAAAGTTGAATATCAACATTCTTATCTGGGCACAATTTTGTTTGGTCTACTTATATCAAGTACAAGGTAGTATTTCTCATTTTTGATGTCTGTAAATTTAGATCTCTAAATACACAATAACATCCCTAAGCAAAAATAATGATTCTACTACAGTCAATCTGAAGTAATTCTTTTCTGTGTTTATAATCATGTAAATGAAGGCCTGAAGTAACCTTAGCAATTATCTGATATATCTCACTCTCCCTACCTCACAGCCTCAAATTTCAGCATTTAAAATTGATTATTGGCAAAGTCTGGAACAGTGAGTGAGTCCTACTAACAGCCAAATTTGGTGTTTATTCCCAGCAGCCTCCCTGCTGGTAGGTAAGCCAGTCCCTACCGCCAAGAGAAAATTAACTGGCCTGTCCTTTCTGCTCATCCAGCCTCTAATTGAAGAGATGGTGAAATCCTCTGAAAAAAATATTTACTGTATACTACACAGGCAGAATACTGCCTTTCTCAAGATTACAGTTTTCATCTCAAACTGTTAAAGAGACACATACCATCTATAGGTTTCATTTTATTTATTTCTTAAAGATATATTTATTTGAAAGGCAGAGTGATAGAAGACAGAGGGATTTATCTTCCATGTGACCGTTCACTCCCCCAAATGGTCACAACAGCTGGGGCTGTACTAGGCTGAAGCCAGGAGCCAAGAATTCCATGCAGGTCTCCCTTGTGGGTGGCAGGGACCCAAGGATCTAAACCATCATCCAGTGCTTCTCAGGTAGAGAGCTGAATGGGAAGTGGAGCAACCAGGACACAAACCATCATTTCAATATGGGATGCAGGCATCCCAAGTCCTGCCTTAACCCACTGTGTATTTTTCAAGGAAAAAAACTTAGGTCTAGAATAAAGAAACACTGTAAACAGATTGTATGATATTTTAGTGAGTTTTTAAAATCTTAAACATTAAAATTTTTTTGAAGACTTGAGGATGGTTATAATTAGGGAAAGTCTAAGAAACTGACTTTAAAATGAATTGTAAAAAATGAACAAGCATTAGATTTGGGGATGAGGGAGAGAAGGAAAGTTTAGAGAAAAGGAATAGCATGTGCAATGGGTTAGTATTAAAAAAAACACACTGATAGGGTTATTGTAGGTATATCTTAAACCAATGTTATTCAAATGTTCTGACCATAACCTCTCAATAATTTAACGGAGATGGGGCACACGCCTGTGTATGTGCATACATGTGTGCAAGGACCCTTTCCAATCTGACTCAACACTACCTGAACTCACTGTGCAAACTAAGGTTCCCAGTAGAGTCAGCTAACTTGTTTTTAGGATCAAGCTGATCTTCCTGTGACAGGGAATGTTGGAGCACTCACATCTGCAACCTTCTTGGGACTGCCCTTGGGCAGTGGTAATCTTTTACAGTTTGCCCTGCTGTTGCCCTGCTTCCGGCTCCTACAAGTAACCAGTGGCTGATAGAGGGCATAAAGCTCAGCTCCTTTGCCCATGAGACAGGACAGACTTTGTACTAGCTGAGACCAGCTGCTGAGACCAGCTGCTACATTTTGAGTAAGACGTGGCTCCTGGGTAGCTACCGTGTTAAGCCACATCTTTGGACACCTGCATGCCACATTACAGTGCCTGGGTTAGAATCCTAGCTCCACTTCCAATCCAGTTTCCTGCTAATGGCACTCTGGAAGGCACAGGTATCACAGCTCAAGTCCTTGGGATTCTGTCACCTATGTGAGATATCCGGGTCATGCCTCAAAAGACAGCCCTCTCAGGAGGGTCTTTATAAAAGCTGAACTTGGCTCAGTCTCCCTCTGCTCCCTGGATCACCACATGATTGTTCCTCCCCTCGCACTCCACTAACCCTCTCCCAGCCTCACCAGTTAGCAGAACCAGTGGGACTTGCCCAGTTTTAGATTGTGAACCTTCAAAACTGTGAGGCCCCAAAATCAACCTTCCTTCACAAGTAGCTCACCTTTGATATGTAGTGGTAGTGAACAAAAAGCTGACTAATGCAACAGCCTTCCCTGAAACCACATCCTAACCTTTCACTCTCCTGTTCGCCTTACTCCCTTGCTTTTTTCCCCGAAGGGCACTCCGTTAATGAATAGCTCATATGTAAAACACAAAAGAGGAACCCACACCGAGTGACCAGATATTGTTCTGCAATAGTACACCAAAATAAAAAGAACCAGGACTTCTCAGAAAACGGGCCAAGTGACAAGCCAGTGACATCCTATGTGAGGAAAGAAAAAATGCTCCAAAAAAATGGGAAACTATCACAAAGCTCCAGAAGCTAGATAAAGAAATTCGCTGGCCAACCTGGAAATAGTTTGAAAACAAAAATAATTAGGTTGGGGCCAGTGCTGTGGCGTAGTGGGTTAACGTCCTGGCCTGAAGCGCCCACATCCCACATGAGTACTGGTTTGAGACCTGGCTGCTCCACTGCTGATCCAGCTCTCTGCTATGGCCTGGGAAAGCAGTAGAAGATGGCCCAAGTCCTTGGGCCCTGCACTCACATGGGAGACCTGGAAAAAGCTCCTGGCTTCAGACCGGCGCAGCTCCAGCCCTTGCGGCCAATTGGAGAGTGAACCATCAGATGGAAGACCTCTCTCTCTGCCTCTCCTCTCTGTGTAAGTCTGACTTTGAAATAAATAAATTAAAAAAAAAAAAATTATGTGCAGTAACAAGTATAAACCATTGAAAAAATAGTCACTCATGAGTCCTATGTTGGTTTTTCATCACCGCATCTACATACCTGCAGGCTACTTATGAGGGATGGAGGTTTATTCTGGCTTACAGTTTTGGAGGCTCACAGTTCAAGACTGGGTGGGCCCCACCAGTCACCATCCAGGGAGGCTGGAGGAGGGCAGTGGCAGAGCATGTACAAAGGATCACACAGCAAGCCAAGGAGCAGAGGCAAAACATACTTCCCACCTAATCTAGTCCAGTCTAACACCTTCACAAGGGCCCCCAAGATATCTTCAGACACCATAACTGGATTAAGTTTCTACCCTTAATCTATTCATCATTAATATAAAACTTTGGGGACCAAGCCTTTAACACTCGGGCCTTTGGGAAGACAGACTAATATCCAAACCATAACAAGTCCTTAGCAACAATACCAATAATAAAGTCAATTGGAAATAAATGAGTTGGAAAGCATCCTCCTACTTACAGCAAAATGAAACAACTTTGTAGTGAATGTGGAAGGAGTGTAAAAGAAAATCACTATTTGGTACCCATAATGGGAAAAACTGAATCAGGCAAAAATCAAACGAATGCTAAATCAAGGGAGAATTTCTGATGAAGACCTGATATTTAAATCGTCTGAAGCGGCCTTTCCCAGAGATTACTTACTAATTGCAAGAGAAAAGAAATGGGGCAAAATCCTGAATGAGTGATGAAAATGAACATCATGCATGAGACACAGTCAGATATCATATGCCCACAGATCTGACAGCAGGAAAGACACAGCACCGTAAAGCAGCAGTTGGCAGAGAATGCATAACCTCAATCTAATAAAAAGGAAATACGGAAAGCTCCATTTGTCACTCACTCAACTTAAACCTGCTGGGTCTTCCTATGTTCTTAGGACAAAAATTCAAATTCCTTGGAAAAGTTTACAAGACACTTCATGATCTCATGACCTCAAACTCCTCTTTGATCTCAATTTTTCTTTCTTATGCTTTTGTTTTTACTTAAGTTCTTAATTAAGTTGGCTGCATAAAAGATATACATTCCTATCAACAGTTCCTGTCAGAGTAACAGCAACAAAAATAAGGCAATAGTAAGATATGCTTCAGATATAAACAATCATTCTCAGAACAGAAAACCTGGATCCCTGTACAATAAGACTAGAAAGCCAAATGTGAGTAAGCTCTGTATTCAGGATATACCAGTATGTGTGCAAAAAGAATATACTCACAACGCTCAGGTTCCTTTCTGATGCATAATTCCTTAATCATGCACTTGTGGAAGAATACTAAGAAACATAAAATATGAATCCCATTTATTTTCCCAATCTCAATGCTAAACTCAAGATAGAAACTTCATCCATTCTAAATGTTAAATGCTTCAAAAGTAAAGGTAACCTTAATATTTTTAACCCTCTAGAAAGGGCCTACAATACAATTTTTAAAAGATGACCTACTTTTCTCTACAACTCAGAAGCTAGCCTCGACCTATGCTCAACACAGCATGAGCAACATGAGAGCAAACAAACATCACCAAGAATAATGCCCAAACATGCAAAGATATGTAAGTGAACTGTATTCTTTCTACTGATATGCGAGGGTACTTCAAAGAAGTTCATGGAAAACACATATTATCTTTTAATTCCTATTAAACCACTAGTGTAATGTAAATTTATACCTCATGCAACAGAATTACTAAATAAACTCCACATCTGTTAGAAATTTCCAAATCTCTGCTCCCAACAAGCTCTTTAAGACAGTAATTTTCGCCAGCGCCGTGGCTCATTAGGCTAATTCTCCACCTTGCGGCGCCGGCACACCAGGTTCTAGTCCCGGTCGGGGCACCAGATTCTGTCCCGGTTGCCCCTCTTTCAGGCCAGCTCTCTGCTGTGGCCAGGGAGTGCAGTGGAGGATGGCCCAAGTGCTTGGGCCCTGCACCCCATGGGAGACCAGGAGAAGCACCTGGCTCCTGCCTTCGGATCAGCGCGGTGCACCAGCCGCAGCGCGCCAGCCGTGGCGGCCATTGGAGGGTGAACCAACAGCAAAGGAAGACCTTTCTCTCTGTCTCTCTCTCTCACTGTCCACTCTGCCTGTCAAAAAACAAAAAAAAGGGATTTTCAAGTTTCAGAGTAACCCAGCAGAGGGCCGGTAAATCAATCTAGCTGAGACAAAAACAATATTTTCTGCGGCAAACATACATTTAGTTTAGTACTTTTTAAGTTCTGAACTACCAATGTAGTTTTTGTCTAAGAAGATCTCCTAGATACAGAAGTAATAGTAAAATCAGAATTTTTCTAATCAACTCCATAACCTTTTACATATTAATCACACAATGTTCACAGAAAAATACATCAAATATTTACAAAGTAAACTTTTCCAGTAAATACAAGCTCTAGTACCTTAAAGCTGATCTATGTACGTCCTCCAAAGAACCACTAAAAAAACCTCTGCAACCCAAATGCTCCAAGGGCTGCCACCATGACATCTTCCAAGACACAAAGCTCAAAAGAGCCTGTCACAGAACTGGTGTCAGCTGGCGCCTCGGCTCACTAGGCTAATCCTCCGCCTTGTGGCCCCGGCACACCGGATTCTGTCCCGGTTGCCCCTCTTCCAGGCCAGCTCTCTGCTGTGGCCAGGGAGTGCAGTGGAGGATGGCCCAAGTCCTTGGGCCCTGCACCCCATGGGAGACCAAGAGAAGCACCTGGCTCCTGCCATCGGAACAGCGCAGTGCGCCAGCCGCGGCGCGCCGGCCATGGCGGCCATTGAAGGGTGAACCAATGGCAAAAGGAACACCTTTCTCTCTGTGTCTCTCTCTCACTCACTGTCCACTCTGTCAAAAAAAAAAAAAAAACTGGTGCCAACCTCTGGTTCTATGGCTCTCATGTGCAAACAGAAATAGGCAAGAGATCGCCTTCAACCCCAAGCCAGTTTACCAGGAGACAGCAGGGGAGGGAGGTTCCCCGTCTGGCTCTGTGAGCGGACCTAGCTGGACACGGCTTTTTATCAGGGGAGGCGTGGCCATTGCCCATCAGGGTATGGCACTCTGCCACCAGCCCAGAGTTCCAGCTCAGGCCCCCTCAGCACACACAGCACTTAGGTCTGCACAGACTGGTGGTGTCCCATACAGGTGTGGTTCCTTCTTCTGTGTATGACAACTGAAAATGGTGAGTTTGCACACAATACTGTGTCAGTCACATCTGGCTATTCCGGGCATGTGTGCAGGTGTGGGACTTTTGTGAATAGGGTCTGGACACTGCCCATTCCTGATCTGTTCGGAGCTGGAGATGGACACACAGGTCACGAGGCAGACAGGATTGGGACCCATGCTGTGGCATAGAGGGTAAAGCCGCCACCTGCGGTGCTGGCACTCCCATGTAGATGCCAGTTACAGTTCTGGCTGCTCCACTTCTGATCCGGCTCATCCTATGGCCTGGGAAAGCAGTGGAAGATGGCCCAACTGCTTGGGCCCCTGCACCCTCGTGGGCAACCTGGAAGAAGCTCCTGGCTCCTGGCTTTGGATCTGCCCAGCTCCAGCTGCTGCAGCCATTTGGGAATGAACCAGCAGATTGAAGACCTCTCTGCCTTTCAAATAAATAAATCTAAAAAAAAAAAAAAAAAAAAAAAAAAAAGACGAAGGACAGGGTACCTTAGAGGAGGGGGAAGAGGCACCTTGAATTTGAGTCCTATTTCTAGCATGTCTCATAATGTCAAAAAGTGCGTGACCCCACTCTGCACCCTGAGCCCTATCACTGCCCCACCTTCCTCCCTTATGCGCTTCATGGGAGAAAACATCAATGGAGGGATGGATACACATACCACATACATACTTAAGGAAACCTCCCTGGTGCCATCATTGTCCATCTTGCAAAAACAGAGAATGAGGGACAGCACTGTGGTACAACAGGTTAAGTCACCACTTGCAATGTCTGCACTCCATATCAGAGTTTGAGTCCCCACTACTCCAATTCCAATCCAGCTTCCAGCTAATGTGCCTGGGAAGGCAACAGATGATAGCCAAATACTAGGGCCCCTGTCGCCCATGTGGGAGGCCTGTGTGGAGTTCTTGGCTCCTGGCTTCAGCCTGGCCCAGCCCTGGCTATTGAGGGCATTTGGAGAGCGAACCAGTGGATGGAAGAGCTCTCTGACATCTGCTTTCAAATAAATACATTTTTAAAAAAGATTTTTATTTATTTATTTGACAGGTAAAGTTACAGTGAGAAAGAGAGACAGAGAGAAAGGTCTTCCTTCCGTTGGCTCACTCCCTAATGGCCGCCACGGCCGGAGCTACGCCAATCCGAAGCCAGGAACCAGGTGCTTCCTCATGGTCTCCCATGCAGGTGCAGGGGCCCAAGCACTTGAGTCATCCTCCACTGCCTTCCCGGCCACAGAGAGAGCTAGACTGGAAGAGGAGCAATGGGGAGTAGAACTGGTGCCCATATGGGATGCTGGCGCCGCAGGTGGAGAGTTAACCAAGTGAGCCACAGCGCGGGCCCCAAATAAATAAATTTTTTAAAAATACAGAATAAATTTATACCAATTGACAGAGGGAAGAAAAACATCTGATCTTGCTAAATGGTAGAAAAAAGGAATAAAAAGAATCTGCTCCAGCTAATAAAGAAAGTGAAATATCAAAATGATCAGAGTCAGGTTCCTGTCAAGTATCACTTGGGAATATAATCATATTGAAAAATCTGCTAAACATGGGCTTAGGCAAAGGTATAACTGGGTGTTCTTTCAGTACTTCCAATTACTGGCTATTTTACAACTTGTTAGCAACAGATGTTGATTTCCAGAATTTTGTCAAATAATTTCGGGCCAGCGGAAAAGATAATCGCCGAACCACAAACTGGTTTGATCATTATGCACTGTGGAATTCCTTTGCACTTCTACCAACTCCACCACTACCATTAACCTCTGTGCCTCAGTTTCCTCTTATGTAACAGAGATCAAAGATCATTGAGATTACTTAGCTTGATTTTTAAAAAGTGGTTCAATGAACACTATGCGTGTGTTTTTGTCCTCTGAGGGTCCCAACAGTGTCTTTTCCACTTCGGAATCTCCAAATGGTTTGGAGCCATATCACCATCCAACACGTGGAGGCTTTGTATTTATAAAATGAAAGGAATGGGGGGTGGGGTGGCGACACTCAGGTTAAAGGCCCAGCCTGCAGTGCTGGTATCTCATAAGGGCACAGGTTCAGCCCCGGCTGCTCAACTTCTGATCCAGCTCCCTACTCATGCACCTGGGAAAGCAGTGGAAGATGGCCCAAGTGCTTGGGCCCCTGCACCTGCGTGGGAGACCTGGAAGAAGCTCCTGATGGGCTCAGCTCTGGCCCCTGCGGCCACTTGGGGAGTGAACCAGCAGATTGAAGACCTCTGTCTCTACCTCCCTCTGCAACTATTTCAAATAAATAAAATGAATCTTTAACAGCAACAAGAACAAAAAGGAATGGGTAGAGCAATCACCGTCCCCCCACGAAGCTTCCGTATCTACTAACTGCCTCAGCGCCCAAGACGCAGGTGTGGCTCTGCGAGCAGAGCAGGCGCCTGAGAGTAACAGAACTCCGCTGCAAAGGAAGCAGGCGGACTCACGACGGTCAGAACATTTCAGAGCCTGGGATCCCTGCTCCGAGAGACGGCTCGCCACAGGAACGGGCCCTCGAACTGCTGTGTCTGAGGATGAACCGGGGGTCCGGGAACTCCCCAAGACAACTGGAGCTCCGGCTCCAGTACGACCTGCGTCTGGGTCAAAGGTGCCTACACCATCCAGTGTCCAGTCTGGGCCCTAAGGAGCGAAAATGACGGCGAAGGCGGCCGTGTGAGCCGAGGAGGGAAAGGTCCGCATGCCGCCAGCGGGCCACAGTTCCAACAACAAAACCCAGAGCCCCTCACCTAACGCTAACCTCGACCGAGAGAACCGGGGCCGGCTGCAAACCCCACGGCAGACGCCGGCGGTGACGGCAGTGCGGCCTCAGAGCGGACCTCTCCCAGCCCGGGCGCCCGCGGCTCCGGGCCGGCGTCCCGCCGCAAACCACGCATCCAGCCCCCGTACCTGCGGGGTCGAGCGCCATCGCGGCGGGCACGGAACGAGCGGCGCCGCGGCTCCGGGGGAGGGGGCGGACAGGGGAGGAGCCCGCGCCTGACAACACGTGCGACCGCCCGGAGAGCCCCGCGACGGGAGCCCGGGGTCGGAGAGAGGAGGGGCGCAACGCCCTCAGCGAGGCCCCACGGGTCCTTTTATCGCGTCCGCTACTTCCTACTTCCGCTGCCCGTTACGCCTGCGCCGCCTTGGCCCCGCCCACAACCCGGTAACTAGGGTGGACACCGACTCTCTGCGGGAGCGACCCGGGGAGGGGGCGTGGCTGCGCGTGCGCCGTGGGGGCGGGCGGTGCGAGGCTTGCGCAGCCTCAGTTTGGCCCGAGCGAGCGCCCGGGGAGAGCCGCGTGGGCCGGAGCTGGGTGTAGGGGGTTTGCTGACCGCGCTCCCTTTGGCTACCGCTTTCTAGGTCCGAGCCTCCCACGCTGTATGTGCGAACCGGCTGAATCATCTCGTTTTTCATTCATTCATAAATTCTGCTCGCCAGCCAGGCTGCGGACGGGGTTCTGCGCCCCCCCAAGGGACGTTCCCCCTAGAAATAACAATAAAAACGGGGTCCTTCCCGGGGGGGGGGGGCAGTGCCTGCAGGGGAGCGCTGTGGACTGCGAGGGCGGCGTGCTGTCACGGTTTCTCCCCCAAATCCGCGGCCTGGGGCGCTGGACAGTAGGTCCCTCGGTTTTGTGAAGTAGCATCTTCGGGGCTTTGGGGGCAGGGGACTGTTTCAAACCGACTCCGTGCGTTCAACCTGCCCTCCCTAGAATCCCCCCACCCCTCTTCACGGAAGGAATTTTCGGGAGTGGGGCGGGGGCGGCGGCCACGCAGGCTCGGCTGCCCTGGCTCCCACGCAACCTTCGCGGGGCGCCTCCCTCTCGCGTCCACCTGGAAGCCGCTCGCGGCTCCTGCGGCTGGGGACAGATGGGACAGATGTTTAGAAAAACAAGGAGCAGCTGCCTCTCCCCTGCAAGGGATTTAGGGCTTTCAAAACGATCCCCTCCCCGCCTACCTGCAGGCCCTGCTCCCCTGCTGCTGCTTCCGCCTGGTCAGTTGGCAGAGACGCGGAGCCCTGGAGCCGGGCTGGGAAAGTGGGTCTCGGCTCAGCAGGTCTTCCGTTTAAGGGCCTAGCTGGGCATTAGGGCCCCGATTACAGCTGCAGCTCGAGGTGCCAAGGTGAAGCATTAACACTTCCTACAGCCAGGCAGGACATCGGGTCCTTTTCTTGCATGTTGTGTAAATGTGCTTAGAAACAGACCCAGTTCGGAAGGCAAAGACGAACCTTCTTGAGGAAGAGATGGGGTGTACAGACCCGGCTGATCAAGCTGAAAAACAGAATTTGGTGAAAGTTTTACAAGGCTGTTTTATGAAAGATTGGTGCAGGATGGGTATAGGTGGAGAGGAGAGAGCCAGGAGGTCAGCAGGCAGTCACTCAGGGGCACGATTGCGTTAGTCTGGACAGGATCTGAAAAATGGCTGAGCTGGCATATGTGGAAATGTAAAACAAAGGGGTGGGCGTGAGAGTAATTGCAAAGAGGAATCTATGCGTCCTAATGGGGCTTGGGAGACTAGGGCAGGCCGTTAAGAGGATTTCTAGGTGATTCCTTTCCTTGGCAAATGTATACAAATGAGAACATCATGGCAGTGTGCCTGTTCATGCCTAGAATGAGCTGCCCTTGTGGCTCATTATGGGGCAATACCGAGACAGACACCAGTGAGAAGGAAAATGCAGTACCTGGAGAGCAGTGGCAAAGGTTGAACCATGCTTAGAGCCTGTGAAGGCAAAAAGAAGTGCTCAGAATGTAGAGTGGACATTCAAAGTACACACACACACGAGAGAGAGAGAGAGAATGTGTGTCTCCCTATATTTTTCTTTTTAAAAAAGGATTTTATTTGAGAGGTAGAATTACACACAGAGGGAGAGACAGAGAGAGGTCTTCCATTTGCTGGTTTACTCCCCAAATGGCTGTAAAGGCTGGAGTGGAGCAGATCTGAGATTAGGAGCTTCTTCAGGTCTCCCACGCGGGTGCAAGGGCCCAAGCACTTGGACCATAGCAGAGCTGGATTGGAAGAGGAGTTGCCGGGACTCGAACTGGCTCCCATATGGGATGCTGGCACTGCAGGTGGAGGCTTAGCCTACTGTGCCACAACGCCAGCCCCCTGTATTTTGCTTAATCTAATATGGAGGCATGTTCAAGCAGAAACAATCATCTTAATTGTCAGATCAATCTTGACTGATGCAGCATGCTTCTGCTGCTTGTTAATAGCCAGCTATTTTTTGAAATTGAAGTGGTGAGCCAGCACCTGCTTGCTTCTAACTGCCCAGCTTCTGCAGTAAAGGCTTTCCACCTGTAAATCTGCTCAGCCCTCTCTTTGAGCCAATGAGAATCAAATTTGCAAGACTATTAGAAGCTCCATCCCTACCAGCGGATAGATCCATCCCTACCAGCCTGGAAGAACAGTAACCATGAGTCCCTGGTGGCCCTGTCTGTTTTCTGAGCAACATAATTTAGCACCCGGTCCCCACAGCCTGTGCCCTCTCTGACTTGAATGGACTCAAGTCCATGGGGATCACCATGAAGAAGTCTCCCAGTGTGGATGGCTTACACAACAGAAACTTATTTTCCCACAATCTGAGATCCAGGTCTCAACAGGATAGGTTTCTTCTGAGGCTTCTCTCCTTGACTTGCCCCGTGTGTGCATTTTTGCTTTAAGATTTATTTGTTGTTTATCTTTAAAGTCAGAGTTACACAGAGAGAGAGGTCTTCCATCTGCTGTTTTATCCCCTACATGGCCACCACTGCCAGTGATGGACCAGGACGGAGCCAGGAGCTTCATTCCTGTCTCCCTTGTGGGTGACAGGGACCCAAACACTAGGTTTCTCAGGCCATTAGCAGGGAGCCAGTTGGCACTGAAGCAGTTGAGACTTGAAATAGCACCCGTATGGGATGCGGCATCAGAGGCAATGCCTTCACTCTGGGTATCTGTGTCCTGATCTTTTTTGGTAAGAACACCAGGTATTTGGGATTGGGGCCCACCCCAATGAACAAACTAATAACCTCATTTTAATGAAAACTACCTCATTTAAGATCCTCTCTCCAAATACAGTCACAACTTAAGGGTTTAGAGGTTGGGACTTCAACACACGCATTTTGCAGGACACATTAAACCCACAACACTCAGCTTCTCTTCCCTGAATCCCCAAATCACTTGACAAGAGCCCTGGCATCCTGCTTTCGTTCCCCCCAGAGCAATAGATTTTGTCTCTGTTTTACTTACGGTTGCCTAAGATCTGCTTCAGACTCAATCAATCCACCTCAATAAACCCCTGTCTTTTCCTCATTCTCCATGTCTGACTGATCAGAATATGCACATTGTTCCTCCTCTTTAATGGATGTTTATTTCACCTGCCAACCACACTGTCCTTAGTCCATGATCTTTCCATTTTTGTAGACATAATTACAACAGCCTCCTCACTGGCTCTCTATTCCTATGCATTTTCTCCTCTCACCCATTCTCTCCAATCATTTCATCCATAACAGTAAACATGATTAATTTTTAATATACAATCTGTGAGTAACAGACAACTTATGGGATTAGAGAATATATTCACAAGCCACAACCTGATAAGGAATTAATATCCAAATTATACAAGTGCCTCAATTCACTAACAAGAAAAAAACATGATTTTAAAAATGAGCAGAGAATTTAAATAGACATTTCTAAAAAGAAGATATACAAATGGTCAACAGGTGTGTGAGGGAAAAAACCTCAAGATCACTAATCATTAGGGAAATGCAGTTTAAAAACCTCCATGAGCTATCACCTCATGCCTATTAGAATGATTATTGCAAAAGACAAAAAGTGTTGGTGAGGATGTATAGAAAAGGGAATATTTGTACACTGTTGGTGGGAATGCAAATTAGTACAGTTACTATGCAAAACAATGTGAAGTTTCCCTAGTGCCTCAAATAATAAAAACCATCCTGCGATCCAGCACTTTGGGGCATATATAGAAATATAAAATCAGTGTGTTGAAGAAACATATACACTCACATATTCATTATAGCATTGTTAACAATAGCAAAGATATGGATTCAACCTAAGTGCCCATCAATGGATGAAAGAAAAGTGAAAATGTGATTTATATATACAGTGAAATACTATTCAGCCTCTAAAAATGAAATCCTGGGGCTGCTGTTGTGGCATAACCAATTAAACTGCCACCTGTGACAGCAGCATCCTATAAGGGCACCAGTTAAGAGTCTCAGCTGCTCTACTTCTGATCCAGCTCCCTGCTCATGCATGTGGGAAAGCAGCAGAACACGGCCCGAGAACTTGGGCTCTTGCCACCCACATAAGAGACTGGGATGGAGTTCCTGGCTCCTGACTTTGGCCTGGTCCAGGCCAGGCCATTGCAGTCATTCGGAGAGTGAACCAGCAGATAGGAAATCTTTCTCTCTTTCTCTCTCTCTAGGTCACTCTTCCCTTCAAATAAATAAATATTTAAAAATAATAAAAATGAAATTCTGTGACTTGAGACAACACAGCTGATCCCAGAACACATTATGCCAATTGACATAAGCCAGGTAGAGAAAGACAAATACCACTTACAAATGCAGTATTAAAAAAAGTCAAACTTTGAGCAAGCATCGTGGAATGGCCTATGATTCTGGCATCCCTTATGGGTGCTAGTTCAAGTTTCTTCTGCTCCACTTCTAATTCAGCAGAGGATGGCCCAAGTGTTTGTGCCTCTGGCACCCACATGGGAGACCCAGATGAAGTTCCTGGATCATGGCTTTCACCTGGCTCCACCCTCACTGTTGCAAACATCTGGGGAGTGAACCAGTAGAGTGAAGATGTCTCTGTTTCTTCCTCTCTCTCTGTAACTCTGACATCCAAATAAGTAAATAAATCTCTTTTAAAGAAAAAATCAAACTCGGAGAAATAGAGAGTAACATGGTGATTACCTGAGGCTAGTGTTTGGGGGAAATGGGGACAGGTTAATCAAAGGACACAAAATTTCAGAGAGGAATACTTAAATATTGCACATCACAATGATTTTAATTAGTAACATTATATCATATATTTAAGCATTGGTAAGAGTAGATTTTAAGTGTTCACAATACAAAAATAACAAGTATATTAAATAGCATGCTGTAGCCCTTCCACAATGTATACGTGTGTGAAACTTTCATGTTGTACACAATAATAAATACATTTTTACTTGTCAATTAAAATTAAATGAAAGAATCCTCAGTGGTTTCCTGTATCAATAACATTCAAACAGGAGTCACAAAATCCTTTGCAAATTAGTCCTAGCTTACTTGATTATTTTTATAACCAACCTCCCATTCTCTGCAATTTCTGTCACATTAATTTACATGCAATAATTCATTTAATTAGCTGTGGGGACTTCTCTGTGTACTTTCTTGCAAAAATGGGTAAGCATCCCTGTTAACACAAAAACATGAAGCTGACTGCAGAAAGGGTGTATGGTAGAAAAAGAGCGACTTTGGGACTACCTGTTCGTTCTCTGTTACTTTACTGTTTGGTTTTTAATTAAGATATAAATTATGTTCTGTTCAGTAATGAACATAATTATTTGTGTAGTTGGATGAGTTTCTATATAAGACTACATCTTGGAACTACCACCCATGCCAAGATACAGAATGTTTCTAGCAACCCAGAAAGTTCCTTGATACCCACTCCTAGGAAAACCTCATCCCCAGTATAACTATTATCTTGACTTCTATGAGCACTGATGTTCAAGCTATGTATAAATGTAATCATAGTGTGTAGTCTTTCTCACTTTTCTTGCTCTGTTGCTACGAGCTTCATTCATATTGTTGTATACGTCTAAATATCTGTTCTTCTAATGGACATTAAGTAAATCAGTTATTCTCCTGAGCCTCAGTTTCCTCATCAGGAAAAATAGAATCCCCCTGGAATGACTGATTTGAGCCTTAACAATGGCCTAAAAATAGTGCTGCATGTGTTGGGCCATTCATGAATCACAGTAGTGTTACTGTGAGGATCATCGCTCAGCTCTTCTAGTTTTGCTTTTGGAAAGCTGCTCCTTTGAACTATTAGCACACTACATGTAACTTTTAAAATTTTGGATAATTCAGAGCTACTCTGCCTTAAGAGCTAAAATCTATGTAAAAATATTTAAATCAGTATTATGTGAGATACCCTTCAAATGAACAAAGGAGATTTACCAGTGTGTCCTATCACTTATCAGGTGAGAAAAAAAAAAGTGTGAAAAAAATCACCTCTCACCTCTGCAGAGGGCTGTCTATATTTCAGATTTTGTTTTTACCATGTGTTGTTTTCTGGGTGCCTCCTTTGAAACAGACCACAATGTTCTCTGAGGTCAGAGATTCTTATTCTTAAAACATAAAAGTAACAATAGCACTATGATGAACTTATATTGAATTTCTCTTATTTTGGTCTTGGGCAGGTTCTGTGATCCTCTGTAGAATTTCTCACAAGAGCTGACAAATAATAGGCAAAAACCAGTAGTGCTTTCTATTGTACACTGAAGCTAAAATACCAGTAACATTCTATTCAGATGACCAGTTGAACTGAAAACATGGCAAGAAACTTTTGTTCATTTGAGGGAAATATAGGCAGTAAAAACATAATTGTCTTACACCATGTCTTTGCACTATTAATCTGAATTAGGACAAATGTCCAGCATTCAGCATCCACTCATCCTCTAAATCAGAGACTTCCCATATGTCGTGATCTCTGTGAGCCCGGGGAAATAAGGGTAAGCAAGATGAAGGCCCTGTTGCTAAGAATCTCAAAGTCCAGAAGAAGAGTGACAAACACATGAACAAATAATTATAACCCACTCTGCTAGAAAATGCTGTGGGACCCAGACATGGCAGAAATGAATTCAAATTCCAGAACACTTCATGTAAATGCTTATATTTAAAGCTGGTATTAAAAGTCATTAAATAATCAACAAGAAACAGGTAAATGGAGTCCTGATTGCTAATGTTTTACTAGATAGAATATGTGTGGGACAACTTCATGATTCTTGAATATGGTTGACATAGCTAGATTGTCCACTATTATTTGGAACTACATAAGATCCAAAAAGGGGGTGGGCAGATGAAAAGTTGAGAATGGGTATCAAGTTTCAATACTTTGTTACTAGCGTTATGCCCAAATAAAAGAATCCCATTTCATTTCCCTGGTATTTACCAGTCATATACAACGCAGTATGTCCAAATAAAGAGCTCTTAAAAACTCAAGCTACTATTCCATTAAGCAGATTTTATGTTCTACAGCAAGAAATCCCAAGAGATTGGTGAAAGTCTTCCTACAAAAATGAAAAAAGAATATCTTAATTAAGGTATGTAGTTTTTTAGACACCTGCCATTGCACCCTTAATAGACTACAGTATATTGCATATATAACTTTTATATGCACTGGGAAATTTTAAAAAGTGTGTGTGACTTGCTTTATTGCAATGTTCATTCCATTGCAGTGACCTTGAATCAAACACACTATCTCCAAGACATGTGGCTTTCAACCTCTCTTTCTTGTATATTGCCAAAGCCATAGAGTTCAGCTATTAGTCTAGCCCATCCTCCATAGGTGTGACAGTTTTATCCTCAGAAGGAAATAATTGTCACTACCTTGCCTAACTACTCCCAGTAGTCTGGTTTTTCCTTACAGCAGTCTTTCTTAACCTTCATGTGTATCAGACTCACCTGGAGGGTGCTCAGTAAAACATAGACTGCTGGTCCACACACCTTCTGCTGGAGATTCTAACTCTGTTGGGCTGGTATAAGGCTTGACAATTTTCATTTCTAACCAGTTCCCAGGTGATGCTAATGTACTGATCCTGGGACCATGTTTTGAGAATTACCACTCTATGGATAAGGTTGATCACAGACCTTGCCTCCATCTGGCTTGAATTTACCTATCGTTTTCCCCGTCAACAATTCTGCATTCGACCCACATTTATTATGAGGCAGTAACTTAAAGCCAGTCCTCACCCCTCAACAATCAAAGCAGAGAGGAGGGGCCGGCGCTGTGGCGTAGCAGGTAAAGCTGCTGCCTGAAGCACCAGCATCCCATATGGGCACCAGTTCTATTCCCAGCTGCCCCTCTTCTGATCCAGCTTTCTGCAATGGCCTGGGAAAGCAGTAGAAGATGGCCCAAATCCTTGGGCCCCTGCATCCATGTGGGAGACCCGTAGGAAGCTCCTGGCTCCTGGCTTCGGATCGGTGCAGCTCCAGCCGTTGCGGCCAATTGAGGAGTGAACCATCGGATGAAAGACCTCTCTTTCTGCTTCTACCTCTCTCTGTAACTCTTTCAAATAAATAAAATAAATCTTAAAAAAGAAAAAAAAACAGAAAAGTAGGGTGAAAGAGAGCCCTTATACTATGTTTGCCACTCAAAACACTTCATCACAACTACATACCCCTTCTACTGAGACCCAATGTGATTCCACAAATACAAAGTAGCACCAAGGTCCTAGGAGGCCTTTGCAATAAGTACTTTTTTTCTTTCTTTTTTCCTCCTGTAATTTCTGGTGTAATCTGAATACTTAGAATGGGAAAAGTTTCAAAGTTGTTTTATTATTCACATAAAAGTCATAAAAGGAAATGGGTCCTTCAATTTCAGCATTTTTCAACATTTTGGAAAATTTTAAATTCTAATTTATTTTTAATAAAATTTTTGAATAGAAAATATAATTAATATCCCTGTTCCCATCATTTTAATTTAATAGATGGGAAAAGTTGAAAGTCATATACGGGCCAGTGCTGTGGCATAGTAGGCTAAGCCTCTGCCTGTAGCACCGGCATCCCATATGGGCGCATGTTCACTTTCTGGATACTCCTCTTCCGATCCAGCTCCCTGCTATGGCCTAGGAAAGCAGTGAAAGATGGGCCAAGTCCTTGGGCCCTTGCATCCACGTGGGAGACCCAGAAGAAGCTCTTGGCTCCCAGCTTCAGATTGGCCCAGACCTGAAAGAAGTTTCTGACTTTTAACTCTGGCCATTGTGGTGATCTGGGGAGTGAACCAGTGGATGGAAGACCTCTCTCTCTGTCTCTCCCTCTCTCTGTCTGTAACTCTGCCTCTCAAATAAATAAATAAATAAATCTTTTTTAAAAAAGTCATATTTAAAGTGAGTATCTTTAAAATTTTAACTTCTTAAAATTCATTCTACTAATGAATATACTCACTAATAACTGTAAATGATTGGATATTGTGACTTTAATTTGTTCATTAAGAAGAAATTAAATTTCCTGCATACATTTCCTTGGTGATATGACCAAGTTAATAACTCTAATGAATGGTAAAAGATCCTTTCATAAATCAGAAGATGACTAATTGTTTGCTTTTCATAAGCTTGAGGGAGGATTTGATCAAGCTCCCATTATAGATAATTATGAAATAATTTTTAATAATATATCATGTGCTTTTTGGATACATTACTAGGAAGGAGTTTAAGGGAATTACTGTCATTGCTATGATAAAATACCTTTCTGGCTCATATAATACTTTATGAAATCAAAAGCTTTCAAAAATTATAAGACCAAATATACATATAAAATTTCTTTTGCATGTTCATTCTAGAAGTAAAAAATATTTATTGATAGGAACATAAACTACTAGATATAGTATTTTAATAAAATTTTGCTTTATTTAATAAGTATTTTTCTTAACATGTAATATGCTTATGTTGTTTTCATTAATTATATTATAATAATACATGTGACACTAAATCAGTGTGTAGGAAAATATTTAATAGAGGCTTATGGTTACAGGAAATTAAAACTTTTATTTATATGTACGTTTTTATTCAGTGTGATAGGACAATCACTCAAAGACTAAAGGACTAAAAATTATTCTATTAAGATAAACTCTGGGGTCCGGCACTGTGGCGTAGTGGGTAAAGCCATGGCCTACAGTGCTGGCATTCCATGTGGGCATTGGTTCAACTCCCAGCTGCTCTACTTCTGATCCAGTTCTCTGCTATGACCTGGGAAAGCAGAAGATGGCCCAGGTCCTTGAGCCTCTGTACCCACGTGGGAGACCTGGAGGAAGCTCCTGGCTCCTGGCTTCAGATCGGCTCAGCTCAGGCCATTGCGGCCAATTGGGGAGTGAACCAGCGGATGGAAGACCATTCTCTCTCTCTCTCTCTCTCTCTCTCTCTCTGCCTCTACTTCTCTCTGTGTGTAACTCTTTCAAGTAAATAATAAATAAATCTTTTCAAAAAAAGAAAGATTCTGTGGAGCAAGCAGAATAAAAATACAAGTTCACAGGGAAAAGCATAAAGTTACCAATTCTTAGGAAAGACCTTGTTCATGTATTTTTTCAAAAGGACAATGACAGATATTCAATCTTATTATTTCAATTCATTTGGATACCTTCCAACGAAGACACAATTGTTTTGAAGGTATCCAAATGAATGTCCTTTGATCTTTCTATATCAATGTTAATATGATATCAGATACTCTACCCTTTGTCATTATTTAAACTTATAGTAAAATAATTCTGGGTCACTGTAAAATTGTGTAAGAGGGTTCATATAAGTATATTTTTTCAAAATTTCTATATGGAGTTTTTGACCAAAATGCTTAAAGATTACTGCTAGAAAAATCACTTTGAATATGGTATGAGAATGAACACAAGAGGGCAAGACTGAAAGCCGGAGGACCACTTACTAAAATGTTACAGTCCACAAGGCAAGACAGTGGTTGTCCATGCTGGGGTGCAGTATTGGGGGTATGTGAAGGGGGTGAGTTTGAGAAATATTTGGGAGGTGGAGTGAATAGAATACAGTCAGAGAGGAGATGGGGAGGGATGTGCGAGTGAGGAAAGAAGGGTAACAGCTAGATTTCTGTTTGGGTGACAAAATGAATACCTCGGTCATTGAGAGATGGAAACATAGTGAAGAAACAACTTGGCGGACAGAAAGTGGTGACCCAAGTATATGCGTATATGTGCACGTGAGTTGTGGATTCATATCTATACATTCACGTATGTGATGGTGAGAAGAGACACTTGGACTAGAGGTTTAAACTTCGCAGGCATGAGAAGATACACATATCAGGGTGGGCACTGTGGCATAACTGGCTGGGATGCAGGCACCACATGTGGGTGCTGGTTCAAGTCCCAGCTGTTCCACTTCCAATTGAGTTCCCTGCTAATGGCCTGGGAAAAGCAGCAGAAGATGGCCCAAGTGCTTGAGCCCCTGCCACACGCATGGGAGACTTGGATGAAGCTCCTGCCTCCTAGTTTCAGCCTGGCCCAGTCCTGGCCATTGCAGCTATCTGGGGGAATGAACCAGTGGTTGGAAGATCTCTTTCCTCTCTCACTCCCTCTCTCTTTGTGACTCTGACTTTCAAAGAAATAAATAAACCTTTTATTAAAAAAGAATATGTACATATCAAGTAGATCCACAGCGGTGGATAAGATGCCCTGGACCAGGATGTAGGGTGAAGACCTGAGTGTGTGATGCACAGAAAGCAAGAGAAGGTACTATTTCAAAGAGGGGGGATTGTTGAGTGGGCTAAATGTTACTGAGAAGTCAAGGTATGGAAAGATGGTAAAGACATTGGCCTGGTAGTTTCAGTAAGGAAATGGAGACAGAAGCTGGGTTGGGCTGGGGAGAATAGTTTTTGTGTATACAGCTCTGGCACCTCCCACATTCAATAGTAACTACAAGGTACAGCAATTGACAGTGTATTTACTTGGTGTTGACAGAGAGCTAATTAATCCACTTTTTATTTTCTTTGTAACAAAGAAATGTGTGACTAACTTATGAATTGAAAAATTATGTTTTTATTCTTAAATGATCAGGTTTTTTCATGAAACTACAACTTTGTAGTAACTTTTATCTCATTATTTACTAGTTAGCATTTATTCAGTAGACAAAGATGCTCACTTTGTGTAAAGCAGTGGACTAATTAGGAACAGGGCAATGAGTCAGATATATAGCCAGACTTCAATCCTTAAAAGGGAATTGAAAAGTCCTTAAAATATCACACTGTAAGACAGTAAGTGATATGTATAACAAATATACAGTAGACTTTGACATATAAATATGGATATTTTATTCAAAGTATTTTAATACAATGTACATGGAGTACAGATCTCAAAACTTCATTAATAGATGAGAATTTCTTCAACAGTTTTATTGCCTTTTTCCAATTATCATTTCTTTTTTTTAAAACAATTTATTTATTTATTTGGAAAGAGTTACAGGGGCAGAGGTGGGAAGAGAAAGAGAGAAAGGGAGAGAGAGAGAGAGAGAGATCTTCCATCTGCTGGTTCACTCCCCAGATGGCTGTCACAGCCAGCACTGGGCCACACCAAAGCCAGAAGCCAGGAGCTTCATCCACGTCTCCTGAGTGTGTGGCAGGGACCTAAGTACTTGGGCCATCTTCTGCTGCTTTCCCAGAACATTAGCATGGAGCTGGATCCGAAGTGGAGCAGCTGGGACTTGAACCGGCGCCCATATGGGATGCCAGCACTGCAGGTGACAGCTTTACCTGCTTTGCTACAATGCTTACCCCAAATTATCATTTCTTAAAAGATAAACTTAGAAAATTAACAAAACAATAAGGATAGGGGCTTATTTCCCAATTTGAATTCTTGTACATCAGTTATCAAAAGAAAACTTGCTCTGATAGACTAAATATTCCATTATTTATTCAGAATAGTCTGCATTTCAAATGGAAATGACAAAGTTCAGAGGAAAAAAAATAACTGACTGTTCACTCAAATGTGATTCTCCTTTCTTGGCTCCACCTTGCCTGTGGACTTGAACTATACCTCTCGTTTCCTTTTAACCTTTTGTATTTAAAACTGCTTAATTAGGGGAGAATCTGAAATTTTCTTTATTCTTTTTTGAGGAGTCATGCAATTAAAAAGTTGAGAATGCACTCAGATGTTTGAGGAGCACAGATTACACTGAACAATCCACCCTTGAAAATTAAATAGAATGTTATAATCATAAATAGCTCTGCCTTGCAGTCATTTCTGTAATTCTGTCTAACATTCATATTGTCATTTGATTAGTTAATCATCCATTTTCAAAGGTGTGAATGTGTTTTCACACTTCTGCTAAGACAGTGTTAACTATGAAACTATAGATAGCAATAGAGATTAATTATCTATTGCACAAGTTCCCACACCTTGTGCTTACCAGATAGAGAAAAGGAGTGCATGTCTTCACACAGGTGTGATTTTAAAAAATGGGGGAAAAATACTTGGTCAAATGAGTTCAAGGAGTACTTTCAATTGACATATCTTTAAAATGTTAAATGCATTTACACTTTTAATTTTATTTCATAAAACAATTCAGTGGATTTGTGCATATCTTCAGTTGTTATAAATGAGTGAATGAAATGGAGGCATTTTATAAATGACTCAGTCTTTCAGGGAATTAGAAAATGGAGCAGGAATTCTTTATCAGATTTTAACAATTGTAACTTCAAGAGGGCAAAGCTAGAAATCATAGACTTGTCCTCTGAAATAGTAATAAAATATAGTGAAGTGTCTAATCAGTCTTATAACTTAAAATAACAGTTATATTAATCTGCATATTAATGCATATTAATATAACATAAGAACAACAACAACAACAATAATAATAATAATCTCTTCATTTGTCTTTTGATTTGGTGCTGCTTTTATCCTAATAATGAAGTATATTTATTTAGAAGCTGGCTCACCACCTCGTTGGGGATTTGATCCTTCCTTCCTTTCTTTCTTTCTTAATTTCTTTCTCTCTCTCTCTCTCTCTCTCTCTCTCTCTCTTTCTTTCAAGATTTATTTATTTATATTCAAAGGCAGAGTGATTAAGGAGATATGAAGATCTTTCATCTGCTGCTTCACTCCCCAAGTGGCCACAAGGACAGGCACGGATCCATGCAAAGCCAGGCCAGAACTCCAAGCACCTGGGCTATCTTCTGTTGCCTTCCCAGGCACATTAGCAGGGAGCTGGATGGGAAGTGGAGCAGCTGAGACTGCAACTATCACTCTGATATGGAATACCAGCATTATAAGTGGTGGCTTGACTGGCTACCCCGCTATGCCAGCCTCTGGATCTGATTTTTCTATCTAGGCAGCACTAGCAGCATCGATGACATGTTTACACCCTTACAACAGCAATATTTGGGTGAAAATTGTTGAATAGAGTGAAATGTGACTAAGGCCAGACACTTGTTGCTATAGAAGAGGTTCTGGAAATATAAAATATAAACTCAATTTTCACTTTGCATGCCTCCTGAGGAAGGGGATGTCATGCTTTCATGGGCTTATCCCAAACCTACTTTTTGCCCATCTGCAGAGATAAGAGACAGAAAGCACAAACAATTTGGAAGAGAGCTGACTGTGGGATCTGCAGAACAAAGATGCTTTTTTCTAGAGGGAATCTGGAGGTTTAAGATTTTGAATGCATTGATTAGCTCAGAAAGTACAGCATGCTTCCTTAAAGATTTACTTATTTTTATTTGAAAGAGTGACAGAGAGGGACCCACAAATACACACACACATTCGCTCTCTCTCTCTTTTCTACCTCTGACTCTGTTTTACACCCCACCCCCACACACAGAGAAAGAGAGAGAGGAAAGGAGGAAGGGAGGGAGAGAGAGAGATCTTACATTCACAGGTTGACTTCCTAAATGGCTGTAGCAGCTAAGGCTGGAGCAGGCTTAGCTCCATCTGGGTCTCCCAAGTGGGTGTCAGAAAATGAAACACTTGGGCTAACAGCTGCTGCTTCGCCAGGCACATTAGCAGGAAGCCGGCTCAGAAGCAGAGGATTTGGGGCTCTACTCAGTGCTACACTAGGGATGCAGGCATTGTAGAAGGTGGCTTAACTCATTGTGCCACATTGCTTATCCTGCATGCTTGCTTAAGAATACCACACACATTTTAAAATGTGCTCATTAGAATCACACATTTGCTGTCTTTATTGTTTGTAGACCTTCTAATTTGAGGCAAAAAATACTATAACTCTGAATTTCCTTTCAAATTCAGAATTGGTTCAGAAACAGAATGATTCCCGGGATATAAAGCAGATGACCTCTCTATTTTTGGTGTAGTCTAAACCAGAGAAGACCCTGTGGATGGCATACATCTCTCCATCTCTGTCTTTGGGACATTCTCCAGAGTAATCTTGCAACTACAAAATTCATTCAGAGATTTAGGAGTATCTAAGGAGCATTTCTCTCAGGTGAGCTCAGGTGTGTCCGTGCCCTTCCAAATATCTGCTCACCATTTACTAATGCCACGTGTAAATGCAGTCATGTGCTGCGTTACAACAGTTCATTGACTGACCACATGTGTGACAGTAGTATCATAAAACTGTATCACCCAGTCTATGTCAGTTCACTCTATGATGTTTGTGCAGACAACATCACCAAATGAAGCATTTCTCAGAATGTATTCCCTTTGTTTAACACATGACTGTATATGAGGCTGAACAATCAAATAAAATCATTTGTTAATAGATCTTACTACTGTGTCTATTTTGCTCTTGTTTATGAGTTACAAAAAATTCCTTCACAATAAGATTCCCATATGACCAAGAACTAATAATTTGGGGCCAACACTGTGGTGCAGTGGGTTAAGCCACTGCCTGTGACACCAGCATTCCATATCAGAGCACTGGTTTGAGTCCCATTTGCTTTGCTTCTGATGCAGATCCCTGATAATGCATCTGGGGAAGTAGTGGAATATGGCCCAAGTACTTCAGCCCCTGCCACATACTTTAGAGTCCTGGATGGAATTCTAGGCTGTCCCAGCCTTAGCTGTTGCAGTCATTTGGGGAGTGAACCAGCAGATGGAATCTCTCTCTCTCTCTCCTCTCTCTCTCTCTCTCTCTCTACTCTCTCTCTCACTTTCTTCCTCTCTCTCTCCCTGTGCCACTCTGCCTTTCAAATAAATAAAACAAATCTTTTTTGTTTATGTGTTGTGGCATGGCAGATAAATCCACCTCCTGTAATGCTGGCATTCCATGTGGGCGCTGGTTGAAGTCTCAGCTGCTCTACTTCCAACCCAGCTCCCTGCTAATGTGCCTGGAAAGGCAGCAGCAGATGGCTCAAGACCTTGGGCCCCTGCATCCACATGGGAGACCCAGAAGAGGCTCTTGGCTCCTAGCTTTGGACTGGCCTGGCTCCAGCTTTTGTGGCCATCTGGGGGGTGAACCAGTCAATGGAAGATCTTTCTCTCTGTTTGTGTCTGTCTCTGTAACTCTGCCATTCAAATAAATAAATAAATATTTTAAAACATATTCCATATTTATATTGTTATGCCTCATGTTAACCATGTGGGGTACACTTAAGCACTTTATAATTTCAATTTAATCATCACAAGAAAGTCAAGACATATATTACTATCCCAACTTAACAGCTGAGAAAAATAAAATATAGAAAGTGTCAGTAATTTACATAGGATTATAAAACACAGAGAACCAACTATCCCCACAAAAGTACTTCAGACATGTGAGGAGGCTGTCTTGGACTCTCGAAAGCAACCCCTATGCTACACAGATGACTACTACTGGGTTACCTTAATCTGTGTAACACAAGGGGCAGAAGGATCCCTCCTCCTAGCCCCGTCCAAATTCTTGACCCACAAGACAAGGAGGTATAATTAAGTGGTTATCATTTGAAACCATTACATTTTGGTGTCATTTCTTGTATAGCAATGTTTCTGAAAAAGGGATGCTCCATGGCAAAAACCTTAAGAATGTGGCATTGACTTCGGGACTTGGCAGGGTGTGGATGCTGGCAGAGACTCAAGGAGATTCTCAGTGAAAGTCAGAAGGACCCTAAGAGACCACTGCTGAGGGGTCTATCATTGGAGAAGGAAGTGCTGTTGGAGGATGAGGAAAAGGGGATCTTTGCTATTTTGTGGCACACAGTTAGTCAACCTTCTTGCCTGCAGTAACCTGGGCAATAGAAAGGATACCTAAAGTAGTCATGGATTTGCTGTGGAGATTTCCAGGCTGAATGTAGAAAGTGCCAACTGGCTTCTTCAACTGAATCAGATCATTTATAAACTAACATCTTATAAGAAAGCAAAGGTGAAATAAAGAAGCAGCTGTTACAGTTTTTAGTCAAGTTAGAGGAAATAAAATGCATTCCACTTCCTGTGCTTAAAGATAAACCTGTTTTCCATTCCCAGTGTCTCTCAGTAAAATATACTAAATAGGAAGATCAAATCCAGAGCTAGCAGAAGAACCTGACCTTAGAGAAAATAGTTCAAATATATAACTGAAACACCTTTTTGTCAGGTGTGGTGGAATGAGGTGAAAAGGTCATATCAAGATGGCCACTGAGATGAAAAGTTCATGCCAAGATGGTCACTGAGGTGGAAAAGTCATGCCAAGATGGCCACTGACAACAGAAACTGCCTGGCAACAGGCCGTGATTGGATGGCTTCGGAAACCACATGACAACAGAGGAAACCACATGACAACAGAGCCTGACTGATGGCAGGCCATGATTGGATGGTTTCAGAAACTGCCTGGCAACAAGAGACTGGCAACAGGCTGTGATTGGATGGCTTTGGAAACTGCCTGGCAACAGGCTGTGATTGGTTGGGGCATAGACCACCCCTTGACCGGATTGGCTGGTCTTGGCTATATAAGCTGTTGGACTAACTCAAATAAACGAGTCTGCGGGCTGCTCCCCTCAGGCCTGCTTCCACCTGACTTCCGGGGTCTGTGTGGTAACTCTGCGCCTCTTGCCCCCACCACGCTCCTCCTCTCAGAAACGAATCCACTGCAACATTGTTGAGAAATCAACAACAGTCAGGGTTTTAGAAAGATATAAGAAGGCTTCTATATACCCTCCAGTTAAACAATAAGACTCCGGGAATTTTAAAGACATTGTTCCTTAATAGCCTTGTCTCAGAATGAGATGAGTATGTGGCTTTGTTTATTGGCATTTATACAAACTACTACAAGAAACTCACAAAGTTGTTAAAGGAATCAAAACAGCTTAGAATGAAAGAGGTAGAAATAGTATAAAAGTGATTTCAATGTCAGGAAGCAGACTAAGGCGACTCTCTTGCTGAAAGCAGGGGCCTTTTCATGGAAGAGAAATGAAGATTCGGAAGGAAGATCCTAGAGTCCCGAGGTCAAGGATAATCATCTTTAAAAGGAAGCAGAACTGAGCCCTTATCAAGGGTCAGGTGTCATTTTCCTGGGTAGAGTTTAGCATCACTATGGATCTGTCTGTGATTTTCATGTACCCTCTGTTCTCTTCCTTTTTGGATGAGATTGTCTATTATGGGCGCACAATCACTATCTTGTCATTATAGGTTGAGGAAAATTTTCTATGTATTTATTTATTTATTGAGAGTGCAAAAGCCAAAGCGAGTTTTTTTTGCAATAAGCGACAGAAGTTCTGCGTGCAGGGGAGGGGCCCCAGAGCGGGGGCCATCACCCTAGTGGGGCTGGTCTTTTTTTAGTGTTACTTCCTTCTCCCTTTTGGCTGGACCTCCCCTTGCTCCATACTTTGACCTGGCAATGCCTGGTTATTCAATGCTAGCTTGACTGAGCCTGTCAGTTCTCCTTTAAAGATGAAGACTGACCTGCAGGTCTGCTGGCTTGGGTGAGACAAAAATCCCCTTTCGTTATTTATTTATTTATTTTTAAAATTTCATTCAGCTGTGGCTGGAATGACAAGTGCTCATGCACCTAACACATGCCTGCCAGGTAACTCCCCATTGGAAATGTGGCTGATCTCAGGGGTGGAGGCCCCCAGTGGGTACGTGGCTCCTACCACGGATGCGGAGTTTTGACCCTTAGTGCCAGGACACCTGGGTGCCTGGAAGGGATAAGGAGGGTTGTGAGCAAGGATGGGAATATGGTGGGGAAGAGCAGCCAACTCCTTGTCTCAGTGGCAACACGGCATTGGTCAGACACTGGTGATGATGGAGAGAGCATGCATCCTATTACCCTCACCAACATGCAATCAACATGATGCACAGGACAAGTTATGTCTGGTAAAAAAAGCTGTTGGGCATGGATCAACTCTGAGAGTGCATCCTATTAACAGTGACTAACCCCAGTGCATAAAATATTGGACCTCTATATATGCACAACATAAATTTGCCATCATTTTCTAATCTTACAATGCATTTTACATAATGTAAGCTAACTCAAACAATTATAACCTCACCAAGCTGAGCGTCTCATTCTTTGAGACTTCTAGGAATCTAACTGGAAGCCCCAAAAGCAGAAGACTCAGTTTATAATTCTAAATCTAAAGCATTGTAAGAACTTCAAAATATTTGGTCAAAATAAAAATAGGCTGATGATGTACGTGGAACCTGAGCACCTTCACTAAAGCTGTGAGACAGATCTAATCAGAATTAAGGTAGTCACTCAATCATCAAAAATCAACAGAAGGGCCAGCACTGTGGTATAGCAGTGGTGGCATCCCATATTGGTTTGATTTCTGGCTGCTCCACTTCTGATCCAGCTCTCTGCTATGGCCTGGGAAAGCAGTAGAAGATGGCCCAAGTCCTTGAGCCCCTGCACCAACATGAGAGTCCTGGAAGAAGCTCCCGGCTTTGGATTGGACCAGCTCTGGCCATCGTGGCCATTTGGGGAGTGAACCAGCAGATGGAAGACCTCTCTCTCTCTCTCTCTCTCTCTCTCTCTCTGCCTCTGTAACTCTGCCTTTCAAGTAAATACACAAATCTTTAAAAAAAATCAGCAGATAAGATTAACTCCTTTAAGTCTCAGTTCTCCCAAATAATCAAGGCTCAATATTGGCCACAGAAAACACATGAAACCTTCCCTAAGATGCATAAAATCCTCACTATTTAGGTCAGTTACAACAAACAGTACAGAAAAACCTTGATTAATAAGAGTAGTACATGACATCAGCATCTTTAAGCCTAGAAGAAAAGCCATTTCAGTGTAGAATCAACATGTTTCATTAAAAGACACAGCTTCATAAATGTAATCACAAATATTTTCAGATAATTACAACTGGATGACAAAAATACTTAAAATAGATGCCTACAATATTCAGCAATGTACAGCATTTTAGAAAACACAGCAGAGTTTCAGACTTTTATCCTTTCAGGCCTCAGATCCACAATGGAGGGCAGTGGTGATCAGAGGGCTCTAGGTTTAGCAAGTTTAATAGGGCATCTACTGGCCCCAACTGCAGAACAGAAGGATCTTAAACAGGTGGGCAAAGAAATGGCCATAATTTAGCAAGCAGGAAAATGGGAGCCCTCTGGGTCAGAAGGTCCAGAGACCCACCCTTGCTAGTCGAGAAAAACGGCCCTGTAGGGGTCTGGTGTTGGTTAAAAATAACAGTTGAAAATGAACCATGTTGTCAAGATGGCGGCCAAGGAGGCAGGGGAAAGGAGGCACATGGCTCCCTTCAGCAGGGAAAGCCGACTGAGGCCAGGTGCTGGACCGCTGCTGCCAGACTCGACATTTCCCCCAGTCCTCAACGTCTGAGACAATAGACAGGGGCGGTGAACAGACTGACCCCGCACTGCTCAGGCAAGACAGAGAGGGCCAAGAGGGCCCAGGCAGAGAGTGTGAAAGAGAGTAAGCTTCCTTGGTCCCTTGTAGGATACTCCTCCTTAGTGAACACGACAGGCTTTGGCTGGAAGAGAAAGAGCAGGGTAAGGCCAAGGTGTTACAAGAAAGTGGTCAAGGAGCCAGCACAGCCTGCAGTGGGATCCCATATGGGCACCAGTTCGAGTCCTGGCTGCTCCACTTTTATCCAGCTCCCTTGTAGTGCACCTGGGAAAGCAGTAGAGAATGGCCCTAGTTCTTGAGCTCTTGCACCCAAATGGGAGACCCAGAAGAAGCTCCTGCTCCTGGCTCCTGGCTTTGGATCAGCTCAGCTCTGGTTGTTGTGGCCATCTGGGGAGTGAACCAGCAGATGGAAGACTTTCTCTCTCTCTCTCTCTCTCTCTCTGCCTCTCTGCCTCTCTGTAACTCTTTTTTATTTTTTTATATTTATTTATTTATTTGAAAGTCAGAGTTACACACAGAGAGAAGGAGAGGCAGAGAGAGAGAGAGAGAGAGAGAGAGAGAGAGAGAGAGAAATTCTTCTATCTGCTGGTTCACTCCCCAATTGCCTGCCACTGCCTGAGCTGCACTGATCCAAAGCCAGGGACCAGAAGCTTCTTCTGGGTCTCCCACAGGAGTGCGGGGGTGCAGGGGCCCAAGGACTTAGGCTATCTTCTACTGCTTTCCCAGGCAATTGCAGAGAGAGGGATCAGAAGTGGAGCAGCCTGGACTTGAACCGGCACCCATATGGGATGCTGGCACAGCAGGTGGCAGCTTTACCCACTATGCCACAGCGCCGGCCCCTGTAACTCTTTCAAATAAATAAAATAAATCTTAGGGAAAAAAAAAGTGGGCAAGCCTCTGTCTCCATGAAACATTGGCAAAGAAATGTTGGCTGCCACTAGGCAAGGCAGGAGAAAGGCTGGAAGTAGCATTTCTCAGAACGAGGTTGCTCAGAACTTGCCTCTCACGCTCTTCAGTGCCCCCCGCTGTGTTAATGGGATCCGTTGCTCAGGGTTCTTGTCTTCACACAACAAAGAATTCAGATGTGAGACAGAGAGTAGTGGTAAGCATGCCAGCAAACGTTAATGAAGAGCCTACACTCGACAGATCACGTGGGCATCTCAGTAAAGAACTGAGGGACGAAAACTTTTCTATTTAATTCACAGGTTTATGATCATAGGAACTGCAGTTGGTGAATTTATACTCAAAGAACTTCACCCCAGGATCTGCAGCTAGGCTTGGGCTATGGACTGAACTGTGGCCCCTGCCCCCACATACAAATTTATGTTCTGAAGCCCTAATATCCAATGTAACTGTTTCTGGAGGGGTAGCCTTTAGGAGGTAATTAAATGAGGTCATAAGGGTGAGGCCCTAACTCAATAGGACTCCATCCTTATAAGAGGAGAAGAAGATCCACAGACCTACGACATGTCAATCGCTCTCGCTCTCTGCAATCTGAGGATGCAGCAAGATGGTGGACATGGACTGGTCAAGAGGAGCCCTCACCAGAAACAGAATCCCTTTAGATCTTGATCTTGGATTTTCCAACCTCAGAATTGTGAGAAAACAAAGTTGTATTGTTTAAGCCATCCAGTCTATGGTATTTTTGTTATGGCAGCTTAACCGACTAATGCAACCTGATTTAGATGTCAATATGTAATTCCTTTAACCTGAGTCTGACACTGAAATAAGATGAGACATTCTTGGTAGGTAGTGAGTACATTTTATATGTGGGAGGAATGTACTTTTTTTTTTTTTTTGCCATAGAGTATTCTATGTGGATTAATGTGATTGTAAATTCTTTGATACTCATCCCATTTAGGAATAGGTGTTCATATTCATTCCCCTCGAATCAGGAAAGTTTCTGTGACTTCTTTGACCGATACAATACAATGGAAGTGATACACTGTCAGTTTTGTGCCCAGGTCTCAGGAAATTGGAATTCCCATTTCTTGTCTCAGAACATGTATTCTTAGGACCAATGGCCAAGGTGTAAAGAAGTCCAAGCAACCCTATGGAGAAGCCCACGTGGAAAGAAATCAAGCCCCCTACTTATACCTTCAGCTGAGTGTCTATCTGATAATAAACACCAAAATGTCAGCCGTGTGAGTGAGCCATCTTGGAAGTGGCTCCTCCAGTCTCAGTTGAGTCTATCAGCTGTACTGCAGAGAATAAAGATAAATAATTCCCAGGGGACCTGCTCAAGTTTCAGATTTATAAATAAGCCATACAAATGGTTTTTGTTGTCTCATGCTACTTGATTTTGGAAGAATCTGTAACAATGCATTAGATGACCAGAATATCGTGTCATATGGATTACTATTCTATTACTGGATTGTTGGTCATCTTCCCATGTCTGAGTATTAAATATATAATCAGTTATGATAAAGAGTAAAGTGAAACAATTATGAAAAATCAAGAAGAAGTGCAGAAAACTGGGTTAGGAGTGAGGCTAATACAAAATGTGTGTCACAAAGTCCTAATCTGAAAAACTATTGATCAGTTTCTGATAAAATTAAACGCATAACCAACTTTGGACTCAACGATTCCATTCCTTTGTACATGCCTGATGAATACCAAATGAAATATGTCTTCCAAGAGACTTTTATGTAATGCTTGTAGTAGCTTCATTCATGATGATCTGTAGATAGAAACAATGAAAATGTCATCCAATAATGATGCTAAACACAAAGACTACATATTGTATGTTCAAGAACACGCACCTTTGGCTCTGATGATATGGGTTTCAATAGTGGCTGGCTACCTCTGAAAGAAGAGGAATAGGCTGAAAAGAATCAGAAATAAATCTTCAAATGTGATTTGCATTTGATACGAATGGTGGTGAGAAGGATGTATACACATGTAAAAACTGTGCTGTATGCTATAGGTTTGAGAATGTTACTGTGTCAATTATATAACAATTTAAGAAGTAGATAAATTGGTATTATACTGGAAAATCCAGGTATGGCTTTACTCCCTACTTTTTAGTTAGGCACACACAGAACAGGAATTGTTTTCTTAGGGCTTCATTATTCCCAAGGCCAGCCATTAGGAGGATCTAATGGGGCTTCTCTCTCCCTTTTCTCTGTGTATTAACTAGAAGGGAACTGCATCTTTGTTTCCATGAATTCTGATTTAATCTTATTCTCTTTGGAGGTTGTTGTATTAATTTGCTCTCAGTATTTTACTTTTGGCTTTTCTCCATTTTGGAATCTATCACTTTTCATTATCACTTTTACTTCATAATCTTTCAATGTCAGCATTTCCCAAATCAAGCTTCAAAGCACAGTCTAACAATTCATAAACAATTAGAGCTGTATTTATTTATGGTATGTGCTGGCATTAAGCAGATTAACTCCATTTATAGCACAATAGCTTGTATAATTATAAAAGTAACACTATATTATGTACTAAATTATATTTTATTTTCAAATGGATAGTCTTAGGTTTTGTTTCTTTTTCTTTTTCTTTCTTCACTTGAGATAAATTCACTGCACATTGCATGTTCCAAATTTAAACCTGACACCTAGATAGAAAACTGACAAACAGGAAACAACTAAAGGAAGAGGTTCTTCCTACCATGTTTGATACCATCAAAACAGACACATTTTTGCAAAAATCTTTTTTTATTTTTGGATGAAAAGAGGTGTCACAGTACCAATGTTGTTTTGTGCATTTATCCTTTTGTGACCATGATAATGAAAAAAAAAATAGTTGCATTACTAGTTCAGTCTCTCCCAGTGCTTGCACTGTAATTTGCTCTATAATTCTTGATGATGCTTTGGTTCTGATTCTTTTTTTTTTTTTTGACAGGCAGAGTGGACAGTGAGAGAGAAAGAGAAAGGTCTTCCTTTTCCATTGTTTCACACACACCCCCCCCCCCCCCCCCGCAGTGGCTGCTCCGGCCGGCGCACTGCGCTGATCCAAAGCCAGGATCCAGGTGCTTCTCCTTGTCTCCCATGCAGGTGCAGGGCCCAAGCACTTGGGCCATCCTCCACTGCCTTCCTGGGCCACAGCAGAGAGCTGGACTGGAAGAGGAGCAACCGGGACAGAATCTGGTGCCCCGACTGGGACTAGAACCTGGTGTGCCGGCGCCGCAGGCGGAGGATGAGCCTATTGAGCCACAGCGCCAGCCCGGTTCTGATTCTTTAGCTCTTTTTTTTTTTTTTTTAAGAGACAGAGTTCAGATTGAATATCTCTCTCTCTCTTTCTCTTTCTCTCTCTCTCTCTCTCATAAAAATTTATTTATTTGTTTGAAAACAGAGTTTACAGAAAGAAAATTTTCCTCTTCCTTAGCTGGTCCACACTCTAAATGCCTACAATGGTCGGAGCTGGGTGGGTCTGAAACCAGGAGCTTGGAGATTCTTCCAGTCTCCTACATGCATGCAGGGGCCCAAGCACTTAGGCCATCTTCTGCTGCTTTCCCAGGCCACAGCAGAGAGCTGAATCAGAAGAGGAGCAGCCGGGACTAGAACCAGTGCCCAGGTGCATTAGTGGGGAGCTGGATCAGAAGTGGTGCAGCCAGGCTTCAAATTGGCCCCTATATGGGATGCTGGCATCACCGATGGCAGTTTACCGGCTATGCCACAGTGTTGGCCCCGATTATTTAGCTCTTATACCCTTTGCATGAAGACTTACAAACCAATAATGATAATAGAATGTAATGTGTCCATTTTAGAGCCTTTCCTCTAACTGTTAGGGAAGAATGATTGCATTTTTTATTTCCTAATGCAGGCAGCCAGTCAGGGTACAATGTGAACTGAGAAGGCTGTTGTCTGTAGACTGCGCTCATGACATTCAAGTCAATCCCTTAGATTCAAATCCTTCCATCTTTAAGCAAAAGTGAGACCGAGAAATAGTTCACGATCTAGGTGTGAAATTCAGGATGTTTTGTAACTAGCCAGATAAGCCATCAGGAATTAACTTTTTCAAATTCGATTTTATTATAGAGTAGTACATGCTAGCTAAAGAAATTGAAGCTGTACAGAAGCATAGTTTCCCAAAAAGCTTCCTTGTCCTTTCTATCTCTCAGCTTAACTTCCTTCTCCCACAGAGTTACCATCATTAATAGTTTGTGGGAGTTGTTCCATTTCTATGTACGTCCCACTTAAATACAACACTCATTTTATCTGTGTGTGAAACCAGGGAAACTTTAGGGCTCATTACTACCACGCAACAGGATTGTCTTTTTTTATTTTTTTAAGATTTATTTTTTTATTTGAACGGCAGAGTTAGAGAAAGAGAGGTATCTTTGCTTCACTGGTTCACTCCCCAAATGGCTGCAATGGCCAGGGCTGGGCCAGGCTGGAGCCAGGAATCAGGAGTCTTATCCTGATCTCCCATGTGACCACAGGGGCTCAAGCACTGGGATCATCTTCTGCTGATTTCCCAGGTACATTAGCAGAGAGCTGGACTGGAAGTGGAGCAGCTGGGACTCTAATGTGGGCCCATATTGGATGCCAGCATCCCAGCCAATAGCCTAACCCACTATACCACAACACTGGCCCTGAGGATTATCTAGATTAATAGTTACTAAAACAACTTCAAGGATAACAATTTTTTCAAGGAAATTTTCAGATTTGAACTGGTGTAAACAAGAAAAAGGCAAGAATCAGAAATAGATATGTGGGGACCAGCACTGTGGCGCAGTAGGTTATCCTCTGCCTGTGGTGCTGGCATCCCATAGGAGCACCAGTTCTAGTCCTGGCTGCTCCTCTTCTGATCCAGCTCTCTGCTGTGGCCTGAGAAAGCAGTAGAAGATGGCCTAAGTTCTTGGGCCCCAGCACCCATGTGGGTGACTTGGAGGAAGCTCCTGGCTCCTGGCTTCAGACTGGCGCAACTCTGGCCATTGTGGCCATTAGGGGAATGAACCAGTGGATGGAAAACCTTTCTCTTTGTCTCCCCTCTCACTGTCTGTAATTCTACTTCTCAAATAAATAAATAAAATCTTTTTAAAAAAATAAATAGACATGTGAAAATATACTAAAAGGGATAGAGGGAAAGGCTCCAACCCATAACTTTCTGGTACCTTTATTATATAGAGATAATGCTTCATAGACTATTAAGATGCCTTTTCTCTATTGTGTTGATTTTCATTTGGAGACCTAATCATTCATTTATACACACACACACACGTGCACACACACATTTCTTTAGAGTTATGAACTCATCCTCATCACATCATCATGTATTTATTCATTAAATAACATTGTATTGAGTACTTGGGATATTACTGTGTAAGATGAGGAGAAGAAAATTTCTGTCCATAGAAATTGTGACCTGTTGGGTTATACAGATATGAATCAAAGAATCATACAATGCCAAATGCCTTGAAGGGAAAGTAAGGGGTGCTATAAAAATGTAACTGGGGCATTTCTTCAGTGAGTTTGTGGTCGAAGTGGTAAGGGAGGCACCCCTGAACAGGTTACACTTTCAAAATCAGAATCTCAAAGTTCAGTAGGTGTGAAAAATGGAGTTGCATCCGTCTCATGGCTCCTGTAACAAATCACCACAAACTTAGTGACATAAATGGACACAGGTGTACCCATTACCTTGTCATTTTGGCCTTCGGAAGCCTTGGACATGGGTTTGCTTTCTTTTGGTGGGCTCTAAGGAAGAATCTATTACCTTGGGTTTTTTTTTTGTTTGTTTTTGTTTTTGTTTTTTTCTTCCAAGCTCTGAAGACTGCTCACATTCCCTGGCTACTGGTTGGTGAGGAAATCACCCTGAAATCTGTGTCTGCGTCTCTTGTCACTTTCCTTCTGCCTCGCCGCCCCCCCCCCCATCTGCCTGCATTTGCTAAGAACCCTGGTGATCACAGGAGTCCAGCAGCACTACCAAGAACATCTTGCCATTTTAGAATTTTAACTTCATCACCTTTGAAGTAACATAGTCACAGGTTTGGGAGATTAGGGCATGGGTCTTTGGGGGTCATTATTTTGTCAACCACAGAGTGGGAGGCAGAGTGAGTAGCACTGACCAAAGCCCCGGAATAGAGAAACAGAATGAAGCCATGTGGAGCCTGGAGCACCAGAGCAAGGGGGAGGGGTGGGAGACTGGGGAGAGAGGCCCCTTGGGGTATTGCAGAAACCTGTAGGCTGTTTCCAAGATTTGGTCTACAATTATTCTAGGAATACATGAATGCATCTCCCTGTATCAAGAAGAGCTCGCCCAAATGCACTTTCAATGTTTTTTTCTAGTCCTGGATTGATGTGGAATTCCAAATGTCCCAGTTAAAATTCAAAATAATCTGGTCTTATAAAATGAAGATAATAATAGTATTTGCAACACAGTGTTGGTGTGAAGAATAAGAAACTTGATTCATATAAAGCACTTATGATATTATCTAGTACATATGAAACACAACATAAATATTAGCTACTATGAGCTAACTATAGAAAGCAAAATCTTCTAAAGTTAAGAAAAGAGAAGGAGCTGTATTATAGTTTCCCAGCTCTGTGGAATTTTAAATCAAAGATGAGTGAGGTGGCACAGGTCGGGGATGAGGCAGCAACATAAGAATTCATACTAGAAATGGCAGGCTACAGAGAGAAAAAAAAAAGGTGACTCTAACTGAATTCCCTGGTGACTCCAGTTCAAATGGACAAGACAGACTGAGTGCATAATAGAACAAATGAAGCACAATTTAAAAATCTCTGGGAATTCTGAGGTGTCTTAAGCTACGCTTTATGGAGCTGAGAATTGTAGTGAGAAGAACTCTGGACCACTGGTGTATTATCAAAGGACAGGGAACCACTTGTTCAAGCTAAACACTTAGTGCTGTCACACTGATGTGACAGAGCATGACACTCAAGCACAGATAGGGGACCATTTTAGGCAAGATAAGTACTCCATTGTGTTATAGTCCGGGTTGGAATTTGTTAAAGCATACAGGCATTGTTTGAGGTTAGCCTAGAATGATGATTTTTCTCTGTGGTTTGTTAGAAGCACTGTACTACTAACTACCAGATAGAGCTTAGATCAGAATCATTTGCACAAGTGTCCGGGTAGGGTTTCCCCAGTGGTAGACAGATTTGAGTGTGAACAGCTTATTTGGGAGGTGACCCCAGGAAGCTCTGGCAGTATAGGGAAGTGGAGAAGTGAAACCGGGAAGGGAAAGCAGCCAGTGCAGGAGGAACTAATAAGCAGGTGACCGCTATGGGTAAAAGGGAGCCACATTCTACTGGAGACCTGAATGGATGCCATACAAGCTTCCTTGGAGTACTGTATTCCAAGACCCACCCACCAGTGGCGGAGGGCTCCCTGGGAAAGAGGCGGCCAACACGTGTGGGCCAAATCTGCTCTTGCAGGCAGAGGAAGCATTCATGTCTGCATGAGGTAGGAGCTGTAGGCAGCCATAAGATGGAGAGTTCCAAGAGGATACGGGCATCAGCTATACTCTTAAGTCTTAAAGTGAACATCCTTGGCATCTCTAGAGACTGACTTAAATAGCATGATTAATTCTCTCTTGCCTGTCCATGGGTATCACTCTAACAATCACCTGTTCTCATCATTTCCCCTGATCTACATTTGGTTTAGCATCAGTATAAAAACACACTGTATCGTGTTCCTCATGGTGGCTCCACTTCTTCCTCCAGCAGAAGTCTGATTTTTCCTTATCTATTTACAGCAAGTTCATTGAAACTATTTTTTGGGGCCGGTGCTGTGGCACAGCAGATAAATCGGTGCCATATGGGCACCGATTTGAATCCCAGCTGCTCCACTTCCAATCCAGCTCTCTGCTGTGGCCTGGGAAAGCAGTGTAAGGTGGCCCAAGTCCTTGGGCCTCTGGGCCCACGTGGGAGACCCGGAGGAAGCTCTAGGCTCCTGGCTTCGGATTGGCACAGCTCCAGCCATTGAGGCCATCTGGGGAGTGAACCATCGGATGAAAGACCTCTCTCTCTCTCTCTCTGCCTCTCTGTAACATTGCCTTTCAAATAAATAAATCTTAAAAAAAGAAAATATTCATGAGTTGCCAAGGCTATGGAAGCCTTTAGAGTTCGCCGACTTTGATCTTATTCTGATAGGGTCATAGGGAGATTACTGACGCCATAAACAAGAGTGTCAAATTGTTAAGTCAGCAACAGGAGTCACTGTGTACTTACATCCCATGTGGGATCTGTCCTTAATGTGTTGTCTAATGTGAAGTGATGCTATAACTAGTACTGAAACAGCATATTTACACTTTGTGTTTCTGTGTGGGTGCAAACTGATGAAATCTTTACTAATTATGTACTGAATCTACCTTCTGTATATAAAGATAATTGGAAATGGAAAAAAAATCTGGTGTTAAATTGGAAATGGCACAGAAAATTAATTAATTTTTAAAAAATATCATGTAGGATCTCTGTTTTTAATGTGCTGTACACTGTTATTTAAAGCTATAACTAGTACTCCAACAGTATTTTTCCACTTTGTGTTGCTATATGGGGGCAAACTGTTGAAATCTTTACTTAATATATACTAAACTGATCTTCTGTATATAAAGAGAATTGAAAATGAATCTTGATGTGAATGGAAGGGGAGAGGGAGTGGGAAAGGGGAGGGTTGCTGGTGGGAGGGAAGTTATGGGAGGAGGGAAGCCATTGTAATCCATAAGCTGTACTTTGGAAATTAAATAAAAGTTTAATAAAAAATATTTTAGAACTCAGTATTTATTATTATTTTCCTTCTATTTTTTCTGGAACCAAATGTGGGTTTATTTCAGAAAGATCAAGAGAATGGAATTAAAAGAAATTTATTTTGACACAAAAATATTGAAATTCATTCATATGAGGGGGCCTTCAGAAAATTCATGAAAATATATATTATGAAAAACATATTCGAACTTCAACATTTTGGCATCAGAATACATTTCTTTTTTTTCAAAATTTTTTTTTGACAGGCAGAGTTAGTGAGAGAGACAGAGAGAAAGGTCTTCCTTTTCTGTTGGTTCACCCCCCAAAGGGCCGCTATGGCCGACGCGCTGTGCCAATCTGAAGCCAGGAGCCAGGTGCTTTCTCCTGGTCTCCCATGGGGTGCAGGACCCAAGCACTTGGGCCATCCTCCACTGCCTTCCTGGGCCATAGCTTCCATTAGACTGGAAGAGGAGCAACGGGGACAGAACCGGCACTCCAACCGGGACAAGAATATGGGGTGCCAGCACTGCAGGCGGAGGATTAGCCTAGTGAGCCACAGCGCCGGCCTCAAAATACATTTCTTTTGAATTCATTTTACCACCAACTTTTTGAAGTACCCCAGTAGCATTTCTTTTTGCCCTAATTGCTCTATCCTATAGGTGATATCAAGGTCATCGATAATCTTCATGTTAATAAACCCAGCTTTTATGTTAAATTCTCAGCTTTTATGTTACTTGATGTATCAGCACTGTTTGACACGGCTGTATCCTCTCACCTTGTGTATCACATTCTCATGGCTTTCCTCCCATCTTTCTCATGGCTCCGTGCATGTTTCTTTTGCCATCTCTGTGCTGGTTGCTCCTCATCTCTCTGACCTAAAAATATGATAGCCCTTCAATCTCAGCTCTTTGACTGCTTCTCTTTTCCAAGTATCCTTTGGTATTATCAACTGGCCCAATGACTTCAAATATTGTCTTTAGGCTAATGACTCCAGTATTTGTATATTCAGCTGGACTTCTCCTCCTAACTCCATTCTGTTCCAGTGGTTCTTAATTCAGGGCAATTATACCCCCTACCCTTAACCTGGGAGATGTTTAGCAATATATGGATACTTTTTTGGTTGTCACTGCTAGGGAGAAGGGTGCTGTTAGTATCTAGTTGGGGATGGGCCAGAGATGCCACTAAATACCTAACAATGCTCAGGACATCTCTCTACAATAATAACATGACTAACAATGTCAATAGTGTTGTGGTTAATAAACTTTGCCCTGTTCTCATATGCACAGTTCATGTTTAACACCTTCACATGGACGTCTAAAGGAATTCAATGGCCAGTCCATCATCAAACCCTGTTGCTCTGCCTTGAAATCCCATCACCTGTGCTACTATCATCCAGGCTTCATCCAGCATCATCTATGGCCTGAATTATTGCCTTCATTTCTTAAATGTTCTTCTGTTACTTCTTTGGCCTCTGTAATCTAGCCTCAATCCAGCAGCCAACAATTCATTACATATGTCAAACTTCTCCTCAAAACTTTCCAGTATCTTTCTGTGTCATTTAGAGACAAAGCCAATGTCTTTTAACTGACCTACCTGCCCTACCTGATCTGTATCCCCAGTTTTCTCATCTTAACCTCATTACTCTTGCCCTTAGCCACACTGGCTCCTACTGTTGGCTTCTCTTTGAGCACAACAGGTGTGCCCCCACCTCTGGTCTGCCTGGGTTGTTCTTCCCATGGACTTCTCCTGGCTCCTCCTTCACCCCTTTGCATGGCTTTTCTCACATGTCCTCTCCCACAGAGACCACTCCAGCCAAGCAACTTAAAAGTGTGCTCCTTTCTCCCACCAAAAAGCAATATGCTTCTCCATGTGTGTGTGTGTGTGTGTGTATTGATCAGTTTTGATTCTGTTTTACTTAGTTTTCTCATTTACTTTCTTCCTCTAGTATAACATCAGCTCCATGAGGGCAGTTGGCTTAGTAAGCATTCAGTAAATATTTGTTGAAAAAAATGAATAAGTAGAGAAAACATAGGTTTTTGAAAATCCTATAACTGATAAGATTATTTTATTTGTCCTCTTTCTTAGTCGAGGCAGGGAAAATAAAGAACAATAAAAATATACTAATTTGAGTTAGGCTTGCTGACAAGCCATGGAGCAACAAGAAATGCACTGTTTGGGAGAGAGTAATTCTACAGAACTACTTTGGAGAAGGCTATGTATTATTTGTTAAAGTCAAAGATGATATCCTACAATCCAACAATTCCACTCCTACTCTATACTCTGGAGTTGAGAAATTCCTGTTCCTATGTAGAGCAGAATTATTCATAATAATCAGAACTAGAGATAATATAAATATGTGTAGAGAAAAGAGCAGATAATTAAGTTCAGGTACAACCAAAAAATGCATGAATGTTAGCCACATACAGCTATACAGATGAATCTCAAAATAGTATGGCAAAGCAAAAGCAGTTTGGCAAGGAATACACATATGTGAATCAAAAACATGCAAAAACTAAACACTATTAAGTTAGACAGATACATAGTAACCTGTAACAAAAGGCAAGAGACTGACACAAAATGCAAGATATTTGGGATCTAGAAAGAAAGAAAAATAAGAAAATAAGAAAACAATTTTCATATGCACAGAGGCTTAGCATCAAAGGTTTTTGCTGGGGCCAGTGTTGTTGTGTAGTGGATTAAGCCACCACCTGTGATATCAACATCCCATATGGGCACCAATTTGAATTCTGGCTGCTCCACTTCTGATCCAGATCCCTGCTAATGCACCTGGAAAAACAGAGGAAGATGACCCAAGTGCTTAGGCCCCTACCACCTACGTGGTAGACCCAGATGAAACTCCTGACTCCTGACTTCGGCCTGGCCTGGCCTAGCTTGACCATTGCAGCCATTTGAGGCATGAACCAGCAGACAGAAAATCTCTGTCTCTCTCTATAATGCTGTGTTTTCAATCAATCAATCAATCAATCAATCTTTTTTCTTTTTTTTTTTTGAAAAAGTTTTTTTTTTTCATGTTCCGTTTCTAAGCTGGGTGATAGATACGCAGGTAGTCATGATGTTATAATTTTTAAATCCATGCCAACTTCATATTGAACTACATGCAAATATTCTGTGTGCATTTTACTGATATTAGCTGTAAAGAAGTTAAAAGCAAGAGAGTCTGGCATGTATGATTATTATATACTCTATCCCTCTAATCCAGAAATAAGTCAATGTTGCAAGGTTAAGCAGCTAAAATGCTTAACTCCTGCACCATTATGTACTTTTGCACATTACTGTTTGTTACTTTGTAGCCCTCATTCAATATGGTAATGAGTATGGGAAAAACATAAAAATTGGAAGGCCATCATAAAAATATTTGTTTAGTTGCTTTTATAACTGGTGTATGGATGGTTTCTGAGTCAAAGTTTTGGTAGGAAGGGAGAGTAGCACTGTTAGTTATCTACTACTGTTGATAAAATCACCACAAACTTAGCATCTTAATAAAACAATGCTTTTGGTATTTCATAGTTTCTGTTAATAAAAATCTGGGTGCAGCGTGGGCAAATCCTGTGCTTAGGGTCCTTAGGATGTATTCAAGCACTAGGCTGTGTTCTGATTTTGAGGCTTAACTAGGGAGAATTGCTTTCCGGTTCACTCACGCTGTTGAGGCCATTCATTGCCGCATGGCTATGAGGTGGAGTCCAGCCTCTTTCTGGCTTGTTCCTGAGGCTGCCTGCAGCTCCTGTCACATGGTCACATCACTACCACGGTCATTTCCTTTATCAAGACAGCAGGGAGAGTCTCTAGACTGCATCTGCCAGCAAAACAGAGTCTTAGACAACATGAAGTGAGCAGGAGGGCGATATCGCATCACATTTGCCCCATTCTGTGGGTTAGCAGTAAGTCACGGGTCCCTCCCACACAAGTGCAGGGCTGCTGAAGACCCAGTGGCTAACAACAGCAGGGAGCCCTGAGCAACAGAATGGAAAATCGATTCTAATGGTAGAGAGCCGGTTCCCCAAAAGGTGGTGGAGCTCTGCTAAAGGATCATTCCAGGGAAGGAACCAGGGACATAAATATCTAACCAGAAATTTTCAGGGGACTCCTGGGTATCCCATGATCTTTCATAACTAATTTCAAAACTTTTGAAATAAAATCACTGTGATATAATTTGCCTGACTTTCTCTAATTTTCTCATGAATATAATATGAGGTTGGTTTTTCAATGACTACATGACACAACATTGTATAAGATTCAATGCAAAAGCAGATATGAAAATCCAATTGCCTTATATATATTAAGCAAGATATTAAGGAGATTTGAAAAAGTATAAAATAACAGCAATATAAGCATGATTGCTTATATTTTTGGGGAAATATTTTCATTTGTTATAACATTTGCTATTTATGTTATTATATAAGGAGATTATTATTTGTAAATTAATTGATAAATTAATGTTAATTTTCCAGCTTTAATTTCAAACATGGTAAATTAATACTTTTTTAGTTTTTGATATCAATGGATGCAATTTTAACTACCTAGGGGTTAGAGTGGATCCTGAAACTAAGACCTTTAAAGTCTGTGCCATAATCTCACACTTATTCCTCATTCTAACTTTTTGCTATTGGATCCCAATAGCTGACCAGAAGTGCAGGGCTGAAGAGAAATGAACCTGGTTGATGTACCTATGGAAGTCAACTTTCCAGTGCTCAGAGCAGGGTGAATGAGGTTAGAGGCTGAATGTTGAGAACCAAATGCAGACCATCTGGCAGAGATGATCCTGTACTTTATTGGGCTTAATTCACAATCTTCAAAATTCCCAAGAACTTAAATATATACTAAATAACTTCATTGTCCATTTCATCCTTTATGTGGTATTGCATAGTAAAGCTGATAAATAAATTTTCAGGGCCCTTATTTTTTGTTACTTCCATCTTACCATTAATGATTAAGAAGATCCATGGACCACATAGAGAAAGTGGTACTTTTCAAAAAGTTGAGAAAAATAAGAAATAAACCTGTAATTTTTTATCCAATGGAATAGAGGAATACAAAAGTTTCCGGCTTCATGTATCTGAAGCATTTGACACCCTTGAGTGATTTTCTTCAATTATTAATGAGGCCCATCCACAAGTGTCCAGGAAGATAGTCCATAACTCTACTCTAGCATTTCAAGCCTCTCTCTGGGCTCTACTTCCTGTCTGCTCAAATGTTAGTGGTCCCTTTGTCTCAGTTGTGACTTTCTTCTTGAGTAGTCCCCACCCCATCTCTCTACTTATTTTATATTCCTAGGCTCTGAGATACCTTTGTTACTTTCCAATATTCATTCTTGACTCAGAGCTGTCGGACTTCGGAGTGAAGGCTTATTCAGAACCCTGCCATCAGTTGCCTGGCACGAGGGTTTAGATGATGTGGAACAGAGGTAGATTACTCAGCTTTGCCACTGCCTGAATAAAAGATCCTTCTTAATCTATCATGCCCTAGAAAACTCCTGATGTATGTTAGAAATTCCTTAACACTGAGAAGGGTGATTTTTACCATTCCTTCCCATAAAATCTAATAGAGTTATTAGTATGTATATTTCTCTCTGTTCTGAGATAGTTAATCTAAGTCACTTTCCAGGGTCTGATTATCTCTGAGATAAATGATAAACTCAAATTTCTAAATCTTAACTTTTAATCAACGTTTGCCCTTTTGATTCCAGTACTCGCAGAGTGTTAGCCTCTACCCATAAGCTTTGCATGTTTATAGGGGCCCATTTTAGTTTGGAACTTGTTAGTGTCTTCCAGTTTCCCTTATTCTAACTTGTTGGCTTTGATGATGGGGTATTCTGTTCTTTGCATTGTAATGGATGGTGATATTCAGTTAGCATGAGAAGTGCTACTCAGAGAGTCAAACATACTACACTGATTGATGGGACAGAGGAAAGCTGTATTACACCTCTTACGATAGTGTTGGAATTTGGCCTTCATCATTGGAAAGCAGCTGTGATGTGGTAGGAAAAAGCATAAACCTAAGATTGTAGGGGCATTGGCTCTTGGTGATGAATTGGTAAAGTCTCAGATAGTTACAAATAATATTTGGAAGGCATTGCTAGAGGCACGGCTCACATACTAGTTGGGATCAAGGGATGTAGCCTAGAGTTTTCAACAGAATTCTCTGTCAATGAGAATTAGCCTATGCTAGCCAAGCACAGACTAAAGACTGACTTTCTTACTATTTTGGAAGCTCTGTAGCTATTGGTTTCAGGTTTCTCCCATAGGCTTCTATTCTTGATCGTATTTATCTTCTATCATCCATTCTAAGACTCTCGGTATCTGATCTGGCCCTTCCCCAACACTGCTTTTGTCCAAAAAATCTCTCATTTCTCACCAAAACTCTTCTGTTTTGGTCATTTTTGGACATCTTGTATCTATTCATTATCTGGTTTTTGTCACAAATAATTCATGGTTAACTGGCTCCATAATGAAGCTATAGTAGAAAAGTAAGTGCTACAAACATACTTGAAGTGGTAAATCTAGCTTCTGGCCCAATATTCTAGTATCTATCAACTAATTGATATTCCACAAATAGTTTCTGAATGAATGAGTAAATAAATGAATAAAAATGAGTATTTATGCTTATAGAAGGTGCATGAAGACATACAACAACAATAATACGTTTTAATAACACCATTCCCAGCCTGGTTGTCTTTTTATAAAAGAGAGAATATGATGTGTATATGTTAATCTTTTTGGTATGTTTGAAAATAAAGCAGAAAATCAGCAGGTGAAAGCCATCTGCAAGTCAGTGCAAAAAAAAAGGTGTTACCAAATTTAATGTAGAAATGTACAGAAAATAAACATTCAGTGAAAGATTTTAGTAAATCTCAGAAGTTCATAATGATGAAGGATAATCTACATTTAAATAGTATAAGTAATATTGCACTTTACTTTTGAGAGATGTTCAGTTCAATTGGTTGGATTTATTACTTTACACTTAAGAATACAAACCTGCCATCTTCAAGATTCAGTTTTTATGGTATAACTTTGATCCCTAGAAGATAAATAAATATAGTTCCACATTTTGGCTCTGTCCAGCTCTCAATTACAAGATAATTTGACTCATAATTACAGAGAGACGCCAAGTCCTGCCTTCTTCCAAGATTTCCCACAAATAGGCTTCCGTAAGTGTAGGTCTTAGTGACTGCCATCCTTTCTGAACCTATCACAGACCTCATAGTATTTTTCCTTACTGAGAACACACTTCATCAACACAGAGTTTCAGGTAGCTTTTCATTTGATCTTACTGGACACCCCAACTTAGGCCATTGTTTACCTACACAGGAAAGTCTTTCGCTAAGCACCAGTATCTATCTCAAGTTCTATTTTCTAATAAAATGCAACTTTTCTTTTCCAAAGTGCTGTTTATCAAGTATTGATCAGTTCACAGTGTTTCTGCTGTGGCCTGAAGAGTGTTCCTTCTTTGGCACAAACTAGTCACCACTATTTTTGTCTGGGGTCGGAGGCCATTCCTGGCCTCTTTGAAGCCTATTTGGCCATGTCCACATGGGAGAGAGAGCAGCAGACATGGCACCTGAGCTATATCCTATTCTGTTCTTTTTTTAAAATGCATTTGAAAGGCAGTTACAGAGAGCCATAGCCAGAGGAACAGGCAGAGAGATTTTCTATCCACTGGTTTACTCCTCAAATGGCTGTAATGACCAGGGCTGGGCCAGGCGAAGCCAGGAGTCAAAGAGCTTCACTCAGGTCTCCCATATAGGTGACAGGGGCCCAAACACTTGGACCATCCTCCACTGCTTTCCCAGGTGCATAAATAGGGAGCTGGATCAGAAGTGAAGCAACCAGGACTCGTACTGCTGCCTGTATGGGATGCTGACACTGAACGTAGTGGTTTTACCATTTAGACCACAGCATTGGACCCTATTCTATCACTTTATCTGGGTCCATCTATGATTCCATCTTCTTGTCCTGTGATGAAAACCTAGGCTCTAAGCTGTTGGTGATTCTCGCGGATGCTGGCTTCCCAAGGGCTCTGGCCATGTTGCTCATGTTCGACACCGAATGCCCAATTCCAAGCCTGGGAGGCAGCAACTGTTCAATAAGGGAGAAGGAAGGAAAGAAGCCAGGTTGGAAGCTTCTCCATTCTCTATGCCTTCCTTTTCTGGAGTTTGTTCATTCTAGCTTTGTTTGCTACTATTTTTTTTTTAATGTATTTGACAAGTAAAGTTATAGACAGTGAGAGAGACAGACAAAGAGAAAGGTCTTCCTTCCGTTGGTTCACTGCCCAGATGGCTGCTATGGCCGGCGCTGCACCGATCTGAAGCCAGGAGCCGGGAGTGTCTTCCCGGTCTCCCACATGGGTGCAGGGGCCCAAGAACTTGGGCCATCTGCCACTGCCCTCCCGGACCACAGCAGAGAGCTGGACTGGAAGAGGAGCAACTGGGACTAGAACCCAGCACCCATATGGGATGCTGGGGCTGCAAGCGGAGGATTAACCAAGTGAGCCACAGTGCTGGCCCCATGTTTGCCACTATTACTTGGAGAGTATGACTCATAGCCCCTCGTGCTGTCCCTGACCTGTTTGTCCTGAAATCTGTCCCATTTGGACTTTTTATTTCTGCTTCAGTGGCCATAACCACCCTTGTTGCACTCTAAGGGTTGTGACTTTGACTTTCTAATCATAAGTGTATTAATTGGATGCTTTCGGCGTGGAAGAACAAACAGCCCTTACTTGGCTGCTTTGAATAATCAGCATGATTTCACGTAGCAGGGATTCCAAAGCCAGGGCAGCCTCAGGTGGCTCTCTTCTTGGGCATGTTCTTGACAGTCTTGCCTCTGTGCTTGTTCTGTCCTCCCAGTATCTCCCTTCATTGTTGCAAGACAACTGCCACAGTTCAGCATCTCATCCAGACATGACAAACCCAGGAGATGAAAATAAATGGGCTCTTTCAATGTCTCCGAAGTGCCCTAGGTGACTCCCCTTCATGTCTCCTGGGTCACTGTGAGCCATCTGCTCATGCCACCTGTAATAGGCACATTATGATCAATCTAGACCATTCAGTCCCATTCCTGGGGGAAGGAATAAGTAGGTATTGGGGAGGAGGTGGGAACTTCAGCAAAACTGAAATGGTGTAAGATAGTAAGAAGGAATAGTCTTAGGCAGATAATGGTCTTAGTCTGGGTTACCTCAGAAGCAGATCCTAAAATAATATGCAAGTAATATACCTAGGAGATTGCTACAGTTTGGATGTGATTTGAGTGTGTCTTCCAAAGGTTCTTGGGCTGGAAGATTGGACCCCAGGGTGGTGGAGCTGAGGTAGTGAAATCTGTGAGAGATAGGGCTCAGTGAAAAGTGATTAGGTCACAGGGGCTCCGTCCTCACAAAGGACCACCACTGGTGTCATGGAAAGGAGTGAGTGAATTCTGGAGAGAGTGGGTGGTTAGAGTGAGAGCGAGGTTGCATCACCCACTTGACCCCTTTGCACTTCTCCACTCTGTTGTAATGCAGCCAGAAGGGTACTCGGAGGTCAAACAGATAGGGCTGCCTGATTTGGACTTTTCTCCTCCCAAACTGAGAGCTTCTTTATAAAGTGCCCAACTTCCGGCATTTTGTTATAACAACACAAAGTGGACTACTAAAGAGATGAGACTAGGAATGTCTAGAAAAGCAGAGAGGTGAGGGGAGGAAGGCAAGATCACTAACAAAGGGTGGTCATCAAGTTGCAAGACAGGTAACTGAAGCTTAATGCATTGAGAAATGCCAGGAATTAGTATAGAACTTTCTTGGAGTTGCTGGGGGTCAGTGCAGACATTCACTAACCAAGCTGTGAAGAAACCAGGACATTCATCTGTCGACTCCCATTTCCCTTGGCTGAGAGTTGCTCCCCACAGTGTCAACTCCCCCTGTCTCCATCCTGGGCTTCCAGTCTGTGCTACATACAGCCTACAAATGCCCTCTGGCAGGAAAGTCACCGGTGCTTGGACTGGGACAGATGCCTACAGGATGGGGCCGAGCACTGACAGCATCTGCCACGATCCACAGCAGGCTTTGCTGCTAACACGAGCTATTTAAATTTGTAGTTTCATCTGCAGACTTTAGAACAATGGTAGCCCCTAGACTAATCTAAAATAAATGCAACCTTCATCATACCATGTGCCTTATAAACATGAACAGTTGTTCCACCCGGGCAGCAGAGATTTCTGGAACGAATTCCATGTTTGCGGCACTCTCGAGACTCAGACGTCAACTCTGAGAATAAGCGGTGGCAGAGGTGGGTCTACAGGGAGGCCTGCATTGGAGTCTTCTCCGTTTTAAATTCCTTTTTATAGTGCTGTATATGTTTTAACGAGGCAGAATTTTTTAAAGGTTATAGCTGTTTAAATAGGAATATCCTAAGTGACTCTAGAAATCTTCCTTAGAGAGTCTTTTTTTTTTTTTTTTTAAACTAGTAAAGTCCCAGTGGCATCTGTTTTGGGGAGGGAGGCATAAATAAACATAAAATAAACATGATTCATTTCTGTGTAGTTGCAGATTGAATTGTGCTCCCTGCTAATTTCTATGTTGAAGTCCTAAGCCCAGGACCTTAGAATAAGAAGTGACGTTATTTGGAAACAAGGTTGTTCCAGATCAAATTTTTTAGGGTAAGGGATGTAACACAGAGTAGGGTAGCCCCCTAATTCAATGAGATTGGTGTCCTTATTAAGAAAATTCCCTATGGAAGAATGCCATGTGAACAGGAAGGCACATTTTGGGGTGATGAGTCCATGGGCCACGGAAGGCCATAGGTTGCCAAGTAGATCACAACAGGAGCTGCAAGAGGCTTGGAACAGGTTCTTGCTCCTAGCCCCCAAAGGGAACCAGCTTTCCAACCCTGATCTCAGCTTCCAGCCTCCAGCGTGAGGAGACAATACAGTCCAGAGGTGTAAGTCACTGGCTTGGTGGTACTTTGTAAGGGCAGCTCTAGAAAAGCAAACATCTCTGATGTCCACGTGGTGACTTCTTTTTAGAGCTACTAGTATAATTACTAATCAGGTGTTCTCAGTCAGGAGGTGCCTGAAGGTGTTGATGACTACTTGTGGTCCCCGTCTCTTAGCCCCAGTGGTAAACCACATAGATTTGGGTCAACTTACCCCAGCTGCAGGGGTGAAGCAGACCGTGTGGATATACATTTCAGAAACAGTCAAACCTGTCCAGGTTTTTCAGGACAAAACAATCACTTGGACTGGAAAGCTTTGTTGTAGTGATTGCTGGAGATCTTCAACCATTTTCTTCTTTCCTTCTCATGAAACTGAATACAGTCTTCCTTTGTGTGCCTGACAGTCCCATGTAGCTCATTCATTTGCTTACCGAGGGGGGTTAGACTACAGGAGAAAATGGCTGTGAATAACCAAGAGAGAAAGATTTAAGTTGCTTTGCCAAAAATGCTGAGATATTAAGAGTAGAGTTTGGATAAAATTATGGTTCTGATTCCAGCCAGGTGATTATTACTATTTCTGTTTCGCAGATTGCAAATCAAAGGCTCAGAAAGGGTAAGTAATTTACCTGAGCTCACAAAGCTCATAAAGGGTCAGCTTTGTTTTGTTCCAAAGTCTATGCATCTTTTACTCTAGGTCTTCTGCCTCTTTACCCAATGGAAATCTTCTCTTTAAAAATGGACTGTTTTCAGTTTTATCACAGCTGGTTGTAGGCATCAACTATTATAAGAGACATCCTTTCATGATTTGGGAGAATAGACAAAGTAAATCTAAGAACCTTTCCAAATTCCAAGATTCTGAACGCTATGAAGAAAGGCAAGACGTTATAGGATACCAGGGACTTAAATGAATGAGCCAATGTGAGGCTTCCTGGCTGGCCTCCCATCCTTATTCTTCTCCTTTACAGAAAATTTTCAATATTTTTAATTTATAGCAAGAGTAAATTTTTTAAGGCATGCATCAGAACATGGGGCTCCCTTGCCTAAAAATCCTCCATGGCTGTCAACCAAACTGCAAAACCTAGGATCCTTGTCTTGTCCTGTAAACCTCTGAGAGTGAAGGGGGGCATTGACCATGACCCTATCGGAATAAGATTAAAGTCAGCGAACTCTAAAGGCTTCCATAGCCATGGCAACTCATGACTAGAGCCTAGGGAGATTACTGACGCCATGAACAGGAGTGTCAAATTGTTAAGTCAGCAACAGGAGTCACTGTGTACTTACACCCCATGTGGGATCTGTCCTTAATGTGTTGTCTAATGTGAAGTGATGCTATAACTAGTACTGAAACAGTATTTTTATACTTTGTGTTTCTGTGTGGGTACAAACTGATGAGGTCTTCACTAATTATATACTGAATTGATCTTCTGTATATAAAGAGAATTGGAAATGAAAAAAACAACCTGGTGTTAAATTGGAAATGGCATAGAAAATTAATTAATTTTTTTAAAAAAACTATTATGTAGTATCTCTGTCTTTAATGTGCTGTACATTGTTATTTAATGCTATAATTAGTACTCCAATGGTAGTTTTTTCACTTTGTGTTGCTATATGGGCAAACTGTTGAATCTTTACCTAATATGTACTAAACTGATCTTCTGTATATAAAGAGAATTGAAAATGAATCTTTATGTGAATGGAAGGGGAAAGGGAGCAGGAGGGGGGAGGGTTGTGGGTAGGAAGGAAGTTATGGGAGGGGGGAAGCCATTGTAACCCATAAGCTGTACTTTGGAAATTTATATTCATTAAATAAAAGTTAAAATAAAAAAAAAAGAACTAAACTGGGCTAAAGAGCAGCACCTGAGATTATCTTGGTCGAGCAACATTTGAAGTTCTTCTCAAGTTCTATCTGATCAGTTCTCTACTCTTCCAACACTCTCTCCATCACACTCCCTTTTTTAAAATTTATTTATTTATTTATAACAACAGTGAGAGAGAGAGACAGAGAGAAAGGTCTTCCTTTGCCATTGGTTCACCCTCCAATGGCCGCCGTGGCAGGCGCGCTGATCCGAAGCCAGGAGCCAGGTGCTTCTCCTGGTCTCCCATGTGGTGCAGGGCCCAAGCACTTGGACCATCCTCCACTGCCTTCCTGGGCCACAGCAGAGAGCTGGCCTGGAAGAGGGGCAACCGGGACAGAATCCGGTGCCCTAACCGGGACTAGAACCTGGTGTGCCGGCGCCGCAAGGCAGAGGATTAGCCATCTGTTTCATCTTCTTCCTAGCATTTGACAGGTACTTATTTGCATTTTTTATGTTTTTTAAAAATTTCCTCCATTTATAGATAAGCTTTTTGTGGGCAGAGTCTTTGGTTTACTTCATGGCATAGCAGTTTCTTGAAATATAAGTGCCAGGTAACTGGCTGAATTAAAAAAAAAAAACTGTGGCTATTAAAATTACTTTTATATCTATAAATCAGGTATTTACATGGACTAACAACATCTGGCCTCTGTCCACTTTCCCATCTTCATTTCCTGCTGCTAATGACCTCCCAATTCCTGCTAACCCTGACCTTCTTACATGCTCATATCCCTACTTCTGGGGCTTTCTCCTGCACCCCCCCCCCCCCCCCCGGCTCTTCTCTCCTCTCCCTCCTCTCTCTCTCATTCCTTTTCTTTATCCTGGGATTTCTTCCCCTTTTCCAGCCCAGGGCCTCCATTGATATCCTACATTTCTGGTTTTATCACACCCATTACATGTTATCATCATTTTCTGGTTAAATGTATCTTTTATTTTTGACCATTAGCTCCATCAGAAAGTGGGCCTTATCTTTTTTTAAACTTTTATTTAATAAATGTAAATTTTGAAAGTGCAGCTTTTGGATTATAGTGGTTTTTTCCCCCCATAACCTCCCTCCCACCCACAATCATCCCATCTCCCTCTCCCTCTCCCATCCCATTCACATCAAGATTCATCTTTAATTATTTTTATATACAGAAGATCAATTTAGTATATACTAAGTAAAGATTTCAACAGTTTGCACCCACACAGATACACAAAGTATAAAGTACTGTTTGAGTACTAGTTATACTGTTAATTTGCATAGTACAACACATTAAGGACAGAGATCCTACATGGGGAGTAAGTGCATAGTGACTCCTGTTGTTGATTTAACAATTGACATTCTTATTTGTGACGTCAGTAATCATCCTAGGCTCTTGTCATGAGCTGCCAAAAAAGGCTATGGAAGCCTCTTGAGTTCGCCACCTCCGATCTTATTTAGACAAGGTCATAGTCAAAGTGGAAGTTCTCTCCTTCCTTCAGAGAAAGGTACCTCCTTCTTTGATGGTAGTGGGATTTATCTTTTTTGGCAATGTCTATATTCTGAAACTTGGAGTGATGCTCCGGATATAGCATGTGCTTAGCAAATGAATGAATACACAAATGTGTAGATCTCAGCGTATGTACTCCACTCTGGCACTCTCTTATATTTTTGCATCTTTGCCTTTATCCTAAAAATATAACAATTCCACACACCAGGCATCGGCACAGGATTTATCACCACCTTCTGATTCATTCTCAATTTCTAGATGTTAGGATATCCTGCTGTCCACAGCATCAGTGCTAAGCTAAAAATCTTCAGCCTCTTATTAGCTCTCAACATCTAATGAGTCACCACATGTGGTACTTGTTCAAAACTGTCTTGCTTTTTTCCAGTGCCTGGTGCCAGATATTTGCTCCCTACTCCCTTTAACAGAAAGTCTCCTTATTGCTGTCATTATGGTCAAAATTGGTGAACACACCTGCTGTCAGATTTTAGTAGATGTCATGGTGTGCCATCAGCTGTTGTTGGAACTCTCTAATTTCAGATGAGAATACTGGTGGATGGGGTTCTGCCTGGCATGGATAATTCTTATGGTACAAAGAGACTGATAGGTGGTTCTGGAAGCAAACTAGATACCCTGAGTGTATTTGAATGAGTGTGATGTTAAAACCAAGATCACGGGGATGAATGTGTGTTTAATTTCAACTATATGTACCCCCAAATGATCATAGGATATGGGTTTTAAATGATGAAGACTTTTAATTATTACCTTTTTCTGATTTTATTAGGGCTATGGCTTCTAATTCTTTAAGGACATTTGTATATTCACAGAGATCACCTATAATCATTCCCACAGAGAAGCAATTATAATAAGACAAGGACTTCATGAAGCCAAATCTCAGCTTACATGACACTGGTTATATGACAGAGGGTATTCGTTGCCTTCATTACAAAATGCAGATGTTAGCAGAAGACACCTTGAAGAGTTATGCAGGTGACAAGCTAATATAGGGCTTGACATGTTCTATACAGTTTCTATCATGATCATGGTCATTGTCATCATCATCATCATCATCACCATCATTCCATTTCGGTCACATCCAGACAACACAGGGAGAGAAGTTACAAGTCTATGTGGCAGATTTTTTTTGTGGCAAAACAAGTCAAATTTTAATTACTGCTAAAATCATACTTGCCTAGAGGAAGTCGTTTTCAAAAGAGGAAGAAATTATGAAAGTTACATTTCATATTTTAAAACCTTTTAAAATATCCCCACAGTGGATTTCCCTGCCATGATTCATGTCCCTGAACTGTTTTACTCAAGGATCACATTTCTCTGTGTATATATAATGACACATATGAGGGGAATGTTAAAAAGCTCATGGAAAATTGGGATTAAAAGATAAGTTTATGTTAGTGCAAAACTTTTGAAAAATTCATGCATAGATTTTTTTTCACAATCCATTTTCTTATTTTTTGAAAGATTTATTTAAAACAGAGTGACATAGATACAGAGAGGTTTTCCATCTGCTGGTTCACCCACAAATGTCCACAACAGCCAGGGCTGGGTCAAACTGAAGCCAGGAGCCAGTAAAAATAATGTGGGTCTCCGATATGGGTGACAGAGACCCAAGCATTTGGGCATCCTTCACTGCTTTCCCAGGTACATTAGCAGGGAGATGAATTGGAAGTTGTGCAGCTAGGATTTGAACCAGTGCCCCAAAAAGTGGGGCTGGTATTGCAAGCAGTGCCTTAACCTGCTGTGCACAACACACATTTTCAAGAAAAATAAAAATAACTTTAAAAAAAATGACTCTTTTTTTTTTATTGGTTGTTTAGGAGACTATTATAGTAGCCATTCCAAAAGAACTGCATCTCCTAGTGGTCATGCCTTTTAGTTCTCTCATACCTACCCTGACATTGGCCATGCCACTTGTTTGATCAATAGGATAAACCTGAGAATTTTCAGAGCTGGTGCCATCGCGCAGTAGGTTAATCCTCTGCTTGCTGTGCCAGCATCCCATCTGGGTGCTGGTTCTAGTCCTGGCTGCCCCTCTTCCAGTCCAGCTCTCTGCTGTGGCCCAGGAGGGCAGTGGAGGATGGCCCAAGTACTTGGGCCCCTGCACCTGCATGGGAGACCAGGAAGAAGCACCTGGCTCCTGGCTTTGGATCAGCACAGCTCTGGCCGTTGCTGCCATCTGGGGAGTGAACCAATGGAAGGAAGACCTTTCTCTCTGTCTCTCCCTCACATTGTCTTTAACTCTACCTCTCAAATAAATAAATACAATCCTTTTTTTAAAAAAAGAAACTTCAGAATTTTCACATTAGAGCTTATCCTCTTAGAATGATCTTTTTTGAAATCCATGTGCCTTGTGAGAAGCCTGACTACTGTGTGACTACCATGCTGTGTTGATGTTGGTAGGCCCAACTAGCAATGTCAAGAGACAGAGGCCATAGGGAGAAGCATAGGAACATTAGACCGGAATGAAGCTTCTTGGGACTTCCTGACTGGGTCAGACACCAGCTGATGTGGCATATCATTGACTGTAACCAATATTGCACAGAGAACCCACAGAACTGTGAGTAATAATAAATTATGATGTGTTATAAAATAAGTTTATGAGTGGTTTATTACAAGGTAATACATGGGGCCGGTGCTGTGGTCATGAGCTGTGGTAAAGGTGCTGCCTGCAGTGCTGGCATCCCATATGGGCACCAGTTTGATCCTGGCTGCTCCACTTCCGATCCAGCTCCCCGCTGTGGCCTGGGAAAGCAGTAGAAGATGGCCCAGGTCCTTGGGCCCCTGCACCCGTGTGGAAGACCTGGAAGAAGCTCCTGGCTCCTGAATTCGGATCAGCACAGCTCCGGCCATGTGGCCATCTGGGGAGTGGACCAATAGATGGAAGATCTCTCTCTCTCTCTCTTTCTCTCTCTCTCAGACCTCTGCCTCTCAGTAACTGACTTTCAAGTGAATAAATAAATCTTAAAAAAAAAAAAAACCCACAAAGGTAACTCCCTATTATACTTTAAAAAAGAGAAAGTAACACATGACCAAAATGTGTAGAAACACTATAATTTATTTTTCCAGTGTACTGTTTATAACTATATAGATATGTATATTTTGTATTTAAATAAGATTCAATAATCATTCTTTCACAGATGTGTTTGCATGCCTTTCTACATTCAAGGGATTAAACATCTTTCTATGAGTTTAGCATCTACTTTTATCCCTTTGATGATCATTTTTATTTGAGTTGTTTACTTTTCTCATTATTGATTTGTAAGAACCATTTATGTATAAAGGGTGTTAGCCTTTTGTTTGAGATAAGTGTTTGATATATCGGCCAGCGTCGCAGCTCAATAGGCTAATCCTCCGCCTTGCGGCGCCGGCACACCGGGTTCTAGTCCCGGTTGGGGCGTCGGATTCTATCCCAGTTGCCCCTCTTCCAGTCCAGCTCTCTGCTATGGCCCGGGAGTGCAGTGGAGGATGGCCCAAGTGCTTGGGCCCTGCACCCCATGGGAGACCAGGAGAAGCACCTGGCTCCTGGCTTCGGATCAGCGTGATGCGCCAGCTGCAGCGGCCATTGGAGGGTGAACCAATGGCAAAAAGGAAGATCTTTCTCTCTGTCTCTCTCTCTCTCACTATCCACTCTGCCTGTCAAAAAAAAAAAAAGTGTTTGAAATATTTTATTCTGAAAAAAATTTAAAAAACCTAAAGTATTTTATTCTATTAATTCCAGCCACTTACTTTATTAATGGTGTCTTGCAATACACAAAGGTGATAAAGTTGTGTGCAATGAGGTATTACAAATTTTCCTTTATAGTTGTTATACTTTCTTGGGAAAATTTATAATGATCCTCTCTATAATAGATTAAAAGACTATTTTAATGTATTGTCTTCTGGAATATTTACAGTTCAAAATGGATCTAAATATTTATTTATCTGGAGCATATTTCTGTAGGTGCTATGAAGTAAGGCTATAATATTATTTTTTCAAAGCAGAAAACAAATAGTCCCCAAATTATTTGTTGAATAATTTGCTTTCTCCTTGCTTGTTTCAAA